>NW_023493771.1:0-175105 GCF_013265735.2 Oncorhynchus mykiss
CACATGTTACAACAGGAAACACAGCAGGTCAAAAGCAAGCTTACTGTAAGGCCAGGAAGGTCTTCCATATCACTAGAAATAGAAAGACAGCATCCCTGGGTGGGCTCAAATCACCAACTTTGAAATTAACAGTAACGCGCCAACAAATTGTGGTTATACGACCCTCAGCAGCCACAAAGTCTCATGGAAGCTCACGCCAAGTCAGGAAGGGTCAGTTCACATCTCCACAATCTGAAAAATGTCATCCCTGGGTGGTGTCAAAGCACCAACCTTTAGATTGACAGTCAAACACGCTAACTGATTGCACGAGAGAGGCTTGTGTTGGCATTGACCCTCAGCACGGCAATTTAACAGGAATCTCATAACAGGTAGTCACATCGACATCATGGAGCACAACAAACTGAAAACTGTCGTCCCTGGGTGGGCTTGAACCACCAACCTTTAGATTAACAGTCTAACGCGCTAACCAATTGCGCCACAGAGACTTGTGGTGTATTTAATCCTGACGCTAGATCGCTGGCCATTCGTGATCTCATCCAACTGAACATGGAGTTTACGAAACAACAACACTTGTTCCAATGGTGTGTGTTAACGTGCATCGAAAGTGCAGCAACATTTTCAAGAAGTAGCCCTGTAGTTTTCTAATGTTTGTTAGCTTTTTGAATGGCCTTAAAAGGGCAAAGATGTAGCGCAATGTTCGTCAGCGCAACATTATATTAAAAGGCATCTGGCAAGAGTAAATTCAGCCACAATCACAAATATATTATGATAAATATATATTTTAAACAACTGCATTTTCAAAATGTAATATATAATCGCCAAGCCCATTCAAAAATAATTAGGGACTGACTCCGGAAGAATGATGAAGTGGCTAGTCACTTTTATGGCGTATAGGCATACATTTACACACAAAAAACTCTGGACCAACATTGTCCTTCTCGCAAGATAAATATAAATAATACGTTTTTTCATACCAGATTGACATCATTTACGTTGTCATACTAGCCAGATTAATAAGAATAAATTATATGTTCCTTGGAGAACACAGAATGATCAAGCTATTGAGTAACAGAAGATCAGAGACCATTGACAGCCATTTTACCAGTAGGTATAGTAACTTGTCATCTTTCATGTTCAACAACACACCAATCACATGTTACAACAGGAAACACAGCAGGTCAAAAGCAAGCTTACTGTAAGGCCAGGAAGGTCTTCCATATCACTAGAAATAGAAAGACAGCATCCCTGGGTGGGCTCAAATCACCAACTTTAAATGAACAGTCTAACGCGCCAACAAATTGCACCACAGAGACTTGTGGTATACTGACCCTCAGCAGGCCAAAGTCTCATGGAAGCTCACGCCAAGTCAGGAAGGGGGACTTCACAATCTGAAAAATGTCATCCCTGGGTGGTGTCAAAGCACCAACCTTTAGATTGACAGTCAAACACACTAACTGATTGCACGAGAGAGGCTTGTGTTGGCATTGACCCTCAGCACGGCAATTTAACAGGAATCTCATAACAGGTACAGGGCGTCACATCGACATCATGGAGCACAACAAACTGAAAACTGTCGTCCCTGGGTGGGCTCGAACCACCAACCTTTAGATTAACAGTCTAACGCGCTAACCAATTGCGCCACAGAGACTTGTGTGTATTTAATACTGACGCTAGATCACTAGCCATTTGTGCTCTCATCCAACTGAACATGGAGTTTACGAAACAACAACACTTTGTTCCAATGGTTGTGTTAACGTGCATCCAAAGTGCAGCAACATTTTCAAGGAAGTAGCCCTGTAGTTTTCTAATGTTTGTTAGCTTTTTGAATGGCCTTAAAAGGGCAAAGGTGTAGCGCAATGTTCGTCAGCGCAACATTATATTAAAAGGCATCTGGCAGGAGTAAATTCAGCCACAATCACAAATATATTCTGATATAAATATATATGTTAAACAACTGCATTTTCACAAATGTAATATATAATAGCCAAGCCATTCAAAAATAATTAGGGGACTGACTCCGGAAGAATGATGAAGTGGCTAGTCACTTTCATGGCGTATAGGCATACATATACACACAAACACACTGGACCAACATTGTCCTTCTCGCGAGATAAATATAAATAATACGTTTTTTCATACAGATTGACATCATTTACGTTGTCATACTAACCAGATTAATAAGAATAAATTATATGTTCCTTGGAGAACACAGAATGATCAAGCTATTGAGTAACAGAAGATCAGAGACCATTGACAGCCATTTTACCAGTAGGTATAGTAACTTGTCATCTTTCATGTTCAACAACACACCAATCACATGTGACAACAGGAAAAACAGCAGGTCAAAAGCAAGCTTACTGTAAGGCCAGGAAGGTCTTCTATATCACTAGAAACAGAAAGACAGCATCGCTGGGTGGGCTCAAATCACCAACTTTTAAATTAACAGTCTAACGCGCCAACAAAATGCACCACAGAGACTTGTAGTTATACTGACCCTCAGCAGGCCAAAGTCTCATGGAAGCTCACGCCAAATCAGGAAGGGTCAGTTCACATCTCCACAATCTGAAAAATGTCATCCCTGGGTGGTGTCAAAGCACCAACCGTTAGATTGACAGTAAAACACGCTAACTGATTGCACGAGAGAGGCTTGTGTTGGCATTGACCCTGTTGGTGTTCATACTGGAGAGGGAATGCAAAACAACGACGCTGGACAGAGTGGAATCAGGTGTATCAAAAAGGCAGTTTATTGGTCAAAGTTATCTTGTCCTGCCGTTTATCGTGCACGGACCTAAGGAATGTGACTCTGTGAGGAGTCAGAATAATTTGGCCCTCAGCCAGAGTTTACAGCAGAATGTATACACAGAATAATGTAGGTGGAGTCTCGTCGTGTTGGTCTTCTGACTGGTCCTGGAGAGTTGGAGGTGGGCCTTGCTCTAGCCAGAGCGGGCCCCACTGGTGCACAGCAAAGTCCTTTGCTCTTGGCACCCAACGAGTAGGGGGGGGGGGGGGGGGGGGGTAGAGTGTGAGTGTAAGTGCTTCATGAGATGTACGTGTGTCAAGGAAGCGTGGATATTGGTAATGTCTGCTTTAGACTCAGGTGTTTCCTGTCTTTGCAGGAGTGCATGCAAGGGTCAATGTCAGTGAGATAGCTTGGCACTTCTAAGCTCGTTAGTGTTGCAGGCTGCTCTTTGTAGTTACAGGGGAGTATATTTGCGTGATGGCAGCTGTGTGTCCTTTGGATAATCATGTTATTGCACGCAGGCTCTAGACTTGACTGAGGACACTGGGCCCAGAGTTATCTGAGGGCATCCGGTTTAACCAGAGCTTTGGTCTGCTAGTAACGCTTTATATTAGATTATTTATATAACAACCCTCAGCACGGCAATTTAACAGGAATAGGACGTCACATCATGGAGCACAACAAACTGAAAACGGTCATCCCTGCCAATTTCACAAATATATTATGATAAATATATATTTTAAACAACTGCATTTTCACAAATGTAATATATAATCGCCAAGCCCATTCAAAAATAATTAGGGGACTGACTCCGGAAGAATGATGAAGTGGCTAGTCACTTTCATGGCGTATAGGCATACATTTACACACAAACACACTGGACCAACATTGTCCTTCTCGCGAGATAAATATAAATAATACGTTTTTTCATACCAGATTGACATCATTTACGTTGTCATACTAGCCAGATTAATAAGAATAAATTATATGTTCCTTGGAGAACACAGAATGATCAAGCTATTGAGTAACAGAAGATCAGAGACCATTGACAGCCATTTTACCAGTAGGTATAGTAACTTGTCATCTTTCATGTTCAACAACACACCAATCACATGTGACAACAGGAAAAACAGCAGGTCAAAAGCAAGCTTACTGTAAGGCCAGGAAGGTCTTCTATATCACTAGAAACAGAAAGACAGCATCGCTGGGTGGGCTCAAATCACCAACTTTTAAATTAACAGTCTAACGCGCCAACAAAATGCACCACAGAGACTTGTAGTTATACTGACCCTCAGCAGGCCAAAGTCTCATGGAAGCTCACGCCAAATCAGGAAGGGTCAGTTCACATCTCCACAATCTGAAAAATGTCATCCCTGGGTGGTGTCAAAGCACCAACCGTTAGATTGACAGTAAAACACGCTAACTGATTGCACGAGAGAGGCTTGTGTTGGCATTGACCCTGTTGGTGTTTCATACTGGAGAGGGAATGCAAAACAACGACGCTGGACAGAGTGGAATCAGGTGTATCAAAAAGGCAGTTATTGGTCAAAGTTATCTTGTCCTGCCGTTTATCGTGCACGGACCTAAGGAATGTGACTCTGTGAGGAGTCAGAATAATTTGGCCCCTCAGCCAGAGTTTACAGCAGAATGTATACACAGAATAATGTAGGTGGAGTCTCGTCGTGTTGGTCTTCTGACTGGTCCTGGAGAGTTGGAGGTGGGCCTTGCTCTAGCCAGAGCGGGCCCACTGGTGCACAGCAAAGTCCTTTGCTCTTGGCACCCAACGAGTAGGGGGGGGGGGGGGGGGGGGGGTAGAGTGTGAGTGTACAGTGCTTCATGAGATGTACGTGTGTCAAGGAAGCGTGGATATTGGTAATGTCTGCTTTAGACTCAGGTGTTTCCTGTCTTTGCAGGAGTGCATGCAAGGGTCAATGTCAGTGAGATAGCTTGGCACTTCTAAGCTCGTTAGTGTTGCAGGCTGCTCTTTGTAGTTACAGGGGAGTATATTTGCGTGATGGCAGCTGTGTGTCCTTTGGATAATCATGTTATTGCACGCAGGCTCTAGACTTGACTGAGGACACTGGGCCCAGAGTTATCTGAGGGCATCCGTTTTAACCAGAGCTTTGGTCTGCAAGTAACGCTTTATATTAGATTATTTATATAACAACCCTCAGCACGGCAATTTAACAGGAATAGGACGTCACATCATGGAGCACAACAAACTGAAAACGGTCATCCCTGCCAATTTCACAAATATATTATGATAAATATATATTTTAAACAACTGCATTTCACAAATGTAATATATAATCGCCAAGCCCATTCAAAAATAATTAGGGGACTGACTCCGGAAGAATGATGAAGTGGCTAGTCACTTTCATGGCGTATAGGCATACATTTACACACAAACACACTGGACCAACATTGTCCTTCTCGCGAGATAAATATAAATAATACGTTTTTCATACCAGATTGACATCATTTACGTTGTCATACTAGCCAGATTAATAAGAATAAATTATATGTTCCTTGGAGAACACAGAATGATCAAGCTATTGAGTAACAGAAGATCAGAGACCATTGACAGCCATTTTACCAGTAGGTATAGTAACTTGTCATCTTTCATGTTCAACAACACACTAATCACATGTTACAACAGGAAACACAGCAGGTCAAAAGCAAGCTTACTGTAAGGCCAGGAAGGTCTTCCATATCACTAGAAATAGAAAGACAGCATCCCTGGGTGGGCTCAAATCACCAACTTTGAAATAACAGTAACGCGCCAACAAATTGTGGTTATACTGACCCTCAGCAGGCCAAAGTCTCATGGAAGCTCACGCCAAGTCAGGAAGGGTCAGTTCACATCTCCACAATCTGAAAAATGTCATCCCTGGGTGGTGTCAAAGCACCAACCTTTAGATTGACAGTCAAACACGCTAACTGATTGCACGAGAGAGGCTTGTGTTGGCATTGACCCTCAGCACGGCAATTTAACAGGAATCTCATAACAGGTAGTCACATCGACATCATGGAGCACAACAAACTGAAAACTGTCGTCCCTGGGTGGGCTTGAACCACCAACCTTTAGATTAACAGTCTAACGCACTAACCAATTGCGCCACAGAGACTTGTGGTGTATTTAATCCTGACGCTAGATCGCTGGCCATTCGTGATCTCATCCAACTGAACATGGAGTTTACGAAACAACAACACTTTGTTCCAATGGTTGTGTTAACGTGCATCGAAAGTGCAGCAACATTTTCAAGGAAGTAGCCCTGTAGTTTTCTAATGTTTGTTAGCTTTTTGAATGGCCTTAAAAGGGCAAAGATGTAGCGCAATGTTCGTCAGCGCAACATTATATTAAAAGGCATCTGGCAAGAGTAAATTCAGCCACAATCACAAATGTATTATGATAAATATATATTTTAAACAACTGCATTTTCACAAATGTAATATATAATCGCCAAGCCCATTCAAAAATAATTAGGGGACTGACTCCGGAAGAATGATGAAGTGGCTAGTCACTTTTATGGCGTATAGGCATACATTTACACACAAAAACTCTGGACCAACATTGTCCTTCTCGCAAGATAAATATAAATAATACGTTTTTTCATACCAGATTGACATCATTTACGTTGTCATACTAGCCAGATTAATAAGAATAAATTATATGTTCCTTGGAGAACACAGAATGATCAAGCTATTGAGTAACAGAAGATCAGAGACCATTGACAGCCATTTTACCAGTAGGTATAGTAACTTGTCATCTTTCATGTTCAACAACACACCATCACATGTTACAACAGGAAACACAGCAGGTCAAAAGCAAGCTTACTGTAAGGCCAGGAAGGTCTTCCATATCACTAGAAATAGAAAGACAGCATCCCTGGGTGGGCTCAAATCACCAACTTTTAAATGAACAGTCTAACGCGCCAACAAATTGCACCACAGAGACTTGTGGTTATACTGACCCTCAGCAGGCCAAAGTCTCATGGAAGCTCACGCCAAGTCAGGAAGGGGGACTTCACAATCTGAAAAATGTCATCCCTGGGTGCTGTCAAAGCACCAACCTTTAGATTGACAGTCAAACACGCTAACTGATTGCACGAGAGAGGCTTGTGTTGGCATTGACCCTCAGCACGGCAATTTAACAGGAATCTCATAACAGGTAGTCACATCGACATCATGGAGCACAACAAACTGAAAACTGTCGTCCCTGGGTGGGCTTGAACCACCAACCTTTAGATTAACAGTCTAACGCGCTAACAATTGCGCCACAGAGACTTATGGTGTATTTAATCCTGACGCTAGATCGCTGGCCATTCGTGATCTCATCCAACTGAACATGGAGTTTACGAAACAACAACACTTTGTTCCAATGGTTGTGTTAACGTGCATCGAAAGTGCAGCAACATTTTCAAGGAAGTAGCCCTGTAGTTTTCTAATGTTTGTTAGCTTTTTGAATGGCCTTAAAAGGGCAAAGATGTAGCGCAATGTTCGTCAGCGCAACATTATATTAAAAGGCATCTGGCAAGAGTAAATTCAGCCACAATCACAAATATATTATGATAAATATATATTTTAAACAACTGCATTTTCACAAATGTAATATATATCGCCAAGCCCATTCAAAAATAATTAGGGGACTGACTCGGAAGAATGATGAAGTGGCTAGTCACTTTTATGGCGTATAGGCATACATTTACACACAAAAACTCTGGACCAACATTGTCCTTCTCGCAAGATAAATATAAATAATACGTTTTTTCATACCAGATTGACATCATTTACGTTGTCATACTAGCCAGATTAATAAGAATAAATTATATGTTCCTTGGAGAACACAGAATGATCAAGCTATTGAGTAACAGAAGATCAGAGACCATTGACAGCCATTTTACCAGTAGGTATAGTAACTTGTCATCTTTCATGTTCAACAACACACCAATCACATGTTACAACAGGAAACACAGCAGGTCAAAAAAGCTTACTGTAAGGCCAGGAAGGTCTTCCATATCACTAGAAATAGAAAGACAGCATCCCTGGGTGGGCTCAAATCACCAACTTTTAAATGAACAGTCTAACGCGCCAACAAATTGCACCACAGAGACTTGTGGTTATACTGACCCTCAGCAGGCCAAAGTCTCATGGAAGCTCACGCCAAGTCAGGAAGGGGGACTTCACAATCTGAAAAATGTCATCCCTGGGTGGTGTCAAAGCACCAACCTTTAGATTGACAGTCAAACACTCTAACTGATTCCACGAGAGAGGCATGTGTTGGCATTGACCCTCAGCAGGACAAAGTAACTGGGAATCTCATTACAGGTCCAGGATGTCACATCCACATCATGGAGCATAACAAACTGGAAACTGTCGTCCCTGGGTGGGGTCGAACCACCAACCTTTAGATTAACAGTCTAACGCACTAACCAATTGCGCCACAGAGACTTGTGGTGTCTTTAATCCTGACACTTGATTGCTGGCCATTCGTGCTCTCATCCAACTGAACATGGAGTTTACGAAACAACAACACTTTGTTCCAATGGTTGTGTTAACGTGCATCGAAAGTGCAGCAACATTTTCAAGGAAGTAGCCCTGTAGTTTTCTAATGTTTGTTAGCTTTTTGAATGGCCTTAAAAGGGCAAAGGTGTAGCGCAATGTTCGTCAGCGCAACATTATATTAAAAGGCATCTGGCAGGAGTAAATTCAGCCACAATCACAAATATATTCTGATAAATATATATGTTAAACAACTGCATTTTCACAAATGTAATATATAATAGCCAAGCACATTCAAAAATAATTAGGGGACTGACTCCGGAAGAATGATGAAGTGGCTAGTCACTTTCATGGCGTATAGGCATACATTTACACACAAACACACTGGACCAACATTGTCCTTCTCGCGAGATAAATATAAATAATACGTTTTTTCATACCAGATTGACATCATTTACGTTGTCATACTAGCCAGATTAATAAGAATAAATTATATGTTCCTTGGAGAACACAGAATGATCAAGCTATTGAGTAACAGAAGATCAGAGACCATTGACAGCCATTTTACCAGTAGGTATAGTAACTTGTCATCTTTCATGTTCAACAACACACTAATCACATGTTACAACAGGAAACACAGCAGGTCAAAAGCAAGCTTACTGTAAGGCCAGGAAGGTCTTCCATATCACTAGAAATAGAAAGACAGCATCCCTGGGTGGGCTCAAATCACCAACTTTGAAATTAACAGTAACGCGCCAACAAATTGTGGTTATACTGACCCTCAGCAGGCCAAAGTCTCATGGAAGCTCACGCCAAGTCAGGAAGGGTCAGTTCACATCTCCACAATCTGAAAAATGTCATCCCTGGGTGGTGTCAAAGCACCAACCTTTAGATTGACAGTCAAACACGCTAACTGATTGCACGAGAGAGGCTTGTGTTGGCATTGACCCTCAGCACGGCAATTTAACAGGAATCTCATAACAGGTAGTCACATCGACATCATGGAGCACAACAAACTGAAAACTGTCGTCCCTGGGTGGGCTGAACCACCAACCTTTAGATTAACAGTCTAACGCGCTAACCAATTGCGCCACAGAGACTTGTGGTGTATTTAATCCTGACGCTAGATCGCTGGCCATTCGTGATCTCATCCAACTGAACATGGAGTTTACGAAACAACAACACTTTGTTCCAATGGTTGTGTTAACGTGCATCGAAAGTGCAGCAACATTTTCAAGGAAGTAGCCCTGTAGTTTTCTAATGTTTGTTAGCTTTTGAATGGCCTTAAAAGGGCAAAGATGTAGCGCAATGTTCGTCAGCGCAACATTATATTAAAAGGCATCTGGCAGGAGTAAATTCAGCCACAATCACAAATATATTATGATAAATATATATTTTAAACAACTGCATTTTCACAAATGTAATATATAATCGCCAAGCCCATTCAAAAATAATTAGGGGACTGACTCCGGAAGAATGATGAAGTGGCTAGTCACTTTTATGGCGTATAGGCATACATTTACACACAAAAACTCTGGACCAACATTGTCCTTCTCGCAAGATAAATATAAATAATACGTTTTTTCATACCAGATTGACATCATTTACGTTGTCATACTAGCCAGATTAATAAGAATAAATTATATGTTCCTTGGAGAACACAGAATGATCAAGCTATTGAGTAACAGAAGATCAGAGACCATTGACAGCCATTTTACCAGTAGGTATAGTAACTTGTCATCTTTCATGTTCAACAACACACCAATCACATGTTACAACAGGAAACACAGCAGGTCAAAAGCAAGCTTACTGTAAGGCCAGGAAGGTCTTCCATATCACTAGAAATAGAAAGACAGCATCCCTGGGTGGGCTCAAATCACCAACTTTTAAATGAACAGTCTAACGCGCCAACAAATTGCACCACAGAGACTTGTGGTTATACTGACCCTCAGCAGGCCAAAGTCTCATGGAAGCTCACGCCAAGTCAGGAAGGGGGACTTCACAATCTGAAAAATGTCATCCCTGGGTGGTGTCAAAGCACCAACCTTTAGATTGACAGTCAAACACACTAACTGATTGCACGAGAGAGGCTTGTGTTGGCATTGACCCTCAGCACGGCAATTTAACAGGAATCTCATAACAGGTACAGGGCGTCACATCGACATCATGGAGCACAACAAACTGAAAACTGTCGTCCCTGGGTGGGCTCGAACCACCAACCTTTAGATTAACAGTCTAACGCGCTAACCAATTGCGCCACAGAGACTTGTGGTGTATTTAATACTGACGCTAGATCACTAGCCATTTGTGCTCTCATCCAACTGAACATGGAGTTTACGAAACAACAACACTTTGTTCCAATGGTTGTGTTAACGTGCATCGAAAGTGCAGCAACATTTTCAAGGAAGTAGCCCTGTAGTTTTCTAATGTTTGTTAGCTGTTTGAATGGCCTTAAAAGGGCAAAGATGTAGCGCAATGTTCGTCAGCGCAACATTATATTAAAAGGCATCTGGCAGGAGTAAATTCAGCCACAATCACAAATATATTATGATAAATATATATTTTAAACAACTGCATTTTCACAAATGTAATATATAATCGCCAAGCCCATTCAAAAATAATTAGGGGACTGACTCCGGAAGAATGATGAAGTGGCTAGTCACTTTTATGGCGTATAGGCATACATTTACACACAAAAACTCTGGACCAACATTGTCCTTCTCGCGAGATAAATATAAATAATACGTTTTTTCATACCAGATTGACATCATTTACGTTGTCATACTAGCCAGATTAATAAGAATAAATGATATGTTCCTTGGAGAACACAGAATGATCAAGCTATTGAGTAACAGAAGATCAGAGACCATTGACAGCCATTTTACCAGTAGGTATAGTAACTTGTCATCTTTCATGTTCAACAACACACCAATCACATGTTACAACAGGAAACACAGCAGGTCAAAAGCAAGCTTACTGTAAGGCCAGGAAGGTCTTCCATATCACTAGAAATAGAAAGACAGCATCCCTGGGTGGGCTCAAATCACCAACTTTTAAATGAACAGTCTAACGCGCCAACAAATTGCACCACAGAGACTTGTGGTTATACTGACCCTCAGCAGGCCAAAGTCTCATGGAAGCTAACGCCAAGTCAGGAAGGGGGACTTCACAATCTGAAAAATGTCATCCCTGGGTGGTGTGAAAGCACCAACCTTTAGATTGACAGTCAAACACACTAACTGATTGCACGAGAGAGGCTTGTGTTGGCATTGACCCTCAGCACGGCAATTTAACAGGAATCTCATAACAGGTACAGGGCGTCACATCGACATCATGGAGCACAACAAACTGAAAACTGTCGTCCCTGGGTGGGCTCGAACCACCAACCTTTAGATTAACAGTCTAACGCGCTAACCAATTGCGCCACAGAGACTTGTGGTGTATTTAATACTGACGCTAGATCACTAGCCATTTGTGCTCTCATCCAACTGAACATGGAGTTTACGAAACAACAACACTTTGTTCCAATGGTTGTGTTAACGTGCATCGAAAGTGCAGCAACATTTTCAAGGAAGTAGCCCTGTAGTTTTCTAATGTTTGTTAGCTGTTTTGAATGGCCTTAAAAGGGCAAAGATGTAGCGCAATGTTCGTCAGCGCAACATTATATTAAAAAGGCATCTGGCAGGAGTAAATTCAGCCACAATCACAAATATATTATGATAAATATATATTTTAAACAAACTGCATTTTCACAAATGTAATATATAATCGCCAAGCCCATTCAAAATAATTAGGGGGACTGACTCCGGAAGAATGATGAAGTGGCTAGTCACTTTTATGGCGTATAGGCATACAATTTACACACAAAAACTCTGGACCAACATTGTCCTTCTCGCGAGATAAATATAAATAATACGTTTTTTCATACCAGATTGACATCATTTACGTTGTCATACTAGCCAGATTAATAAGAATAAATTATATGTTCCTTGGAGAACACAGAATGATCAAGCTATTGAGTAACAGAAGATCAGAGGACCATTGACAGCCATTTTACCAGTAGGTTATAGTAACTTGTCCTCTTTCATGTTCAACAACACACCAATCACAGGTTACAACAGGAAACACAGCAGGTCAAAAGCAAGCTTACTGTAAGGCCAGGAAGGTCTTCCCATATCACTAGAAATAGAAAGACAGCATCCCTGGGTGGGCTCAAATCACCAACTTTTAAATGAACAGTCTAACGCGCCAACAAACTGCACCACAGAGACTTGTGGTTATACTGACCCTCAGCAGGCCAAAGTCTCATGGAAGCTCACGCCAAGTCAGGAAGGGGGACTTCACAATCTGAAAAATTGTCATCCCTGGGTGGTGTCAAAGCCACCAACCTTAGATTGACAGTCAAACACTCTAACTGATTCCACGAGAGAGGCATGTGTTGGCATTGACCCTCAGCAGGACAAAGTAACTGGGAATCTCATTACAGGTCCAGGATGTCACATCCACATCATGGAGCATAACAAACTGGAAACTGTCGTCCCTGGGTGGGGTCGAACCACCAACCTTTAGATTAACAGTCTAACGCACTAACCAATTGCGCCACAGAGGACTTGTGGTGTCTTTAATCCTGACACTTGATTGCTGGCCATTCGTGCTCTCATCCAACTGAACATGGAGTTTACGAAACAACAACACTTTGTTCCAATGGTTGTGTTAACGTGCATCGAAAGTGCAGCAACATTTTCAAGGAAGTAGCCCTGTAGTTTTCTAATGTTTGTTAGCTTTTTGAATGGCCTTAAAAGGGCAAAGGTGTAGCGCAATGTTCGTCAGCGCAACATTATATTAAAAGGCATCTGGCAGGAGTAAATTCAGCCACAATCACAAATATATTCCGATAAATATATATGTTAAACAACTGCATTTTCACAAATGTAATATATAATAGCCAAGCACATTCAAAAATAATTAGGGGACTGACTCCGGAAGAATGATGAAGTGGCTTAGTCACTTTCATGGCGTATAGGCATACATTTACACACAAACACACTGGACCAACATTGTCCTTCTCGCGAGATAAATATAAATAATACGTTTTTTCATACCAGATTGACATCATTTACGTTGTCATACTAGCCAGATTAATAAGAATAAATTATATGTTCCTTGGAGAACACAGAATGATCAAGCTATTGAGTAACAGAAGATCAGAGACCATTGACAGCCATTTTACCAGTAGGTATAGTAACTTGTCATCTTTCATGTTCAACAACACACTAATCACATGTTACAACAGGAAACACAGCAGGTCAAAAGCAAGCTTACTGTAAGGCCAGGAAGGTCTTCCATATCACTAGAAATAGAAAGACAGCATCCCTGGGTGGGTCTCAAATCACCAAACTTTGAAATTAACAGTAACGCGCCAACAAATTGTGGTTATACTGACCCCTCAGCAGGCCAAAGTCTCATGGAAGCTCACGCCCAAGTCAGGAAGGGTCAGTTCACATCTCCACAATCTGAAAAATGTCATCCCTGGGTGGTGTCAAAGCACCAACCTTTAGATTGACAGTCAAACACGCTAACTGATTGCACGAGAGAGGCTTGTGTTGGCATTGACCCTCAGCACGGCAATTTAACAGGAATCTCATAACAGGTAGTCACATCGACATCATGGAGCACAACAAACTGAAAACTGTCGTCCCTGGGTGGGCTTGAACCACCAACCTTTAGATTAACAGTCTAACGCGCTAACCAATTGCGCCACAGAGGACTTGTGGTGTATTTAATCCTGACGCTAGATCGCTGGCCATTCGTGATCTCATCCAAACTGAACATGGAGTTTACGAAACAACAACACTTTGTTCCAATGGTTGTGTTAACGTGCATCGAAAGTGCAGCAACATTTTCAAGGAAGTAGCCCTGTAGTTTTCTAATGTTTGTTAGCTTTTGAATGGCCTTAAAAGGGCAAAGATGTAGCGCAATGTTCGTCAGCGCAACATTATATTAAAAGGCATCTGGCAAGAGTAAATTCAGCCACAATCACAAATATATTATGATAAATATATATTTTAAACAACTGCATTTTCACAAATGTACTATATAATCGCCAAGCCCATTCAAAAATAATTAGGGGACTGACTCCGGAAGAATGATGAAGTGGCTAGTCACTTTTATGGCGTATAGGCATACATTTACACACAAAAACTCTGGACCAACATTGTCCTTCTCGCAAGATAAATATAAATAATACGTTTTTTTCATACCAGATTGACATCATTTACGTTGTCATACTAGCCAGATTAATAAGAATAAATTATATGTTCCTTGGAGAACACAGAATGATCAAGCTATTGAGTAACAGAAGATCAGAGACCATTGACAGCCATTTTACCAGTAGGTATAGTAACTTGTCATCTTTCATGTTCAACAACACACCAATCACATGTTACAACAGGAAACACAGCAGGTCAAAAGCAAGCTTACTGTAAGGCCAGGAAGGTCTTCCATATCACTAGAAATAGAAAGACAGCATCCCTGGGTGGGCTCAAATCACCAACTTTTAAATGAACAGTCTAACGCGCCAACAAATTGCACCACAGAGACTTGTGGTTATACTGACCCTCAGCAGGCCAAAGTCTCATGGAAGCTCACGCCAAGTCAGGAAGGGGGACTTCACAATCTGAAAAATGTCATCCCTGGGTGGTGTCAAAGCACCAACCTTTAGATTGACAGTCAAACACTCTAACTGATTCCACGAGAGAGGCATGTGTTGGCATTGACCCTCAGCAGGACAAAGTAACTGGGAATCTCATTACAGGTCCAGGATGTCACATCCACATCATGGAGCATAACAAACTGGAAACTGTCGTCCCTGGGTGGGGTCGAACCACCAACCTTTAGATTAACAGTCTAACGCACTAACCAATTGCGCCACAGAGACTTGTGGTGTCTTTAATCCTGACACTTGATTGCTGGCCATTCGTGCTCTCATCCAACTGAACATGGAGTTTACGAAACAACAACACTTTGTTCCAATGGTTGTGTTAACGTGCATCGAAAGTGCAGCAACATTTTCAAGGAAGTAGCCCTGTAGTTTTCTAATGTTTGTTAGCTTTTTGAATGGCCTTTTGAATGGCCTTAAAATGTCATCCCTGGGTGGTGTCAAAGCACCAACCTTTAGATTGACAGTCAAACACTCTAACTGATTCCACGAGAGAGGCATGTGTTGGCATTGACCCTCAGCAGGACAAAGTAACTGGGAATCTCATTACAGGTCCAGGATGTCACATCCACATCATGGAGCATAACAAACTGGAAACTGTTGTCCCTGGGTGGGGTCAAACCACCAACCTTTAGATTAACAGTCTAACGCACTAACCAATTGCGCCACAGAGACTTGTGGTGTCTTTAATCCTGACACTTGATTGCTGGCCATTCGTGCTCTCATCCAACTGAACATGGAGTTTACGAAACAACAACACTTTGTTCCAATGGTTGTGTTAACGTGCATCGAAAGTGCAGCAACATTTTCAAGGAAGTAGCCCTGTAGTTTTCTAATGTTTGTTAGCTTTTTGAATGGCCTTAAAAGGGCAAAGGTGTAGCGCAATGTTCGTCAGCGCAACATTATATTAAAAGGCATCTGGCAGGAGTAAATTCAGCCACAATCACAAATATATTCTGATAAATATATATGTTAAACAACTGCATTTTCACAAATGTAATATATAATAGCCAAGCACATTCAAAAATAATTAGGGGACTGACTCCGGAAGAATGATGAAGTGGCTAGTCACTTTCATGGCGTATAGGCATACATATACACACAAACACACTGGACCAACATTGTCCTTCTCGCGAGATAAATATAAATAATATGTTTTTTCATACCAGATTGACATCATTTACGTTGTCATACTAACCAGATTAATAAGAATAAATTATATGTTCCTTGGAGAACACAGAATGATCAAGCTATTGAGTAACAGAAGATCAGAGACCATTGACAGCCATTTTACCAGTAGGTATAGTAACTTGTCATCTTTCATGTTCAACAACACACCAATCACATGTGACAACAGGAAAAACAGCAGGTCAAAGCAAGCTTACTGTAAGGCCAGGAAGGTCTTCTATATCACTAGAAACAGAAAGACAGCATCGCTGGGTGGGCTCAAATCACCAACTTTTAAATTAACAGTCTAACGCGCCAACAAAATGCACCACAGAGACTTGTAGTTATACTGACCCTCAGCAGGCCAAAGTCTCATGGAAGCTCACGCCAAATCAGGAAGGGTCAGTTCACATCTCCACAATCTGAAAAATGTCATCCCTGGGTGGTGTCAAAGCACCAACCGTTAGATTGACAGTAAAACACGCTAACTGATTGCACGAGAGAGGCTTGTGTTGGCATTGACCCTGTTGGTGTTTCATACTGGAGAGGGAATGCAAAACAACGACGCTGGACAGAGTGGAATCAGGTGTATCAAAAAGGCAGTTTATTGGTCAAAGTTATCTTGTCCTGCCGTTTATCGTGCACGGACCTAAGGAATGTGACTCTGTGAGGAGTCAGAATAATTTGGCCCCCTCAGCCAGAGTTTACAGCAGAATGTATACACAGAATAATGTAGGTGGAGTCTCGTCGTGTTGGTCTTCTGGACTGGTCCTGGAGAGTTGGAGGTGGGCCTTGCTCTAGCCAGAGCGGGCCCCACTGGTGCACAGCAAAGTCCTTTGCTCTTGGCACCCAACGAGTAGGGGGGGGGGGGGGGGGGGGGGTGGTAGAGTGTGAGTGTACAGTGCTTCATGAGATGTACGTGTGTCAAGGAAGCGTGGATATTGGTAATGTCTGCTTTAGACTCAGGTGTTTCCTGTCTTTGCAGGAGTGCATGCAAGGGTCAATGTCAGTGAGATAGCTTGGCACTTCTAAGCTCGTTAGTGTTGCAGGCTGCTCTTTGTAGTTACAGGGGAGTATATTTGCGTGATGGCAGCTGTGTGTCCTTTGGATAATCATGTTATTGCACGCAGGCTCTAGACTTGACTGAGGACACTGGGCCCAGAGTTATCTGAGGGCATCCGGTTTAACCAGAGCTTTGGTCTGCTAGTAACGCTTTATATTAGATTATTTATATAACAACCCTCAGCACGGCAATTTAACAGGAATAGGACGTCACATCATGGAGCACAACAAACTGAAAACGGTCATCCCTGCCAATTTCACAAATATATTATGATAAATATATATTTTAAACAACTGCATTTTCACAAATGTAATATATAATCGCCAAGCCCATTCAAAAATAATTAGGGGACTGACTCCGGAAGAATGATGAAGTGGCTAGTCACTTTCATGGCGTATAGGCATACATTTACACACAAACACACTGGACCAACATTGTCCTTCTCGCGAGATAAATATAAATAATACGTTTTTTCATACCAGATTGACATCATTTACGTTGTCATACTAGCCAGATTAATAAGAATAAATTATATGTTCCTTGGAGAACACAGAATGATCAAGCTATTGAGTAACAGAAGATCAGAGACCATTGACAGCCATTTTACCAGTAGGTATAGTAACTTGTCATCTTTCATGTTCAACAACACACCAATCACATGTGACAACAGGAAAAACAGCAGGTCAAAAGCAAGCTTACTGTAAGGCCAGGAAGGTCTTCTATATCACTAGAAACAGAAAGACAGCATCGCTGGGTGGGCTCAAATCACCAACTTTTAAATTAACAGTCTAACGCGCCAACAAAATGCACCACAGAGACTTGTAGTTATACTGACCCTCAGCAGGCCAAAGTCTCATGGAAGCTCACGCCAAATCAGGAAGGGTCAGTTCACATCTCCACAATCTGAAAAATGTCATCCCTGGGTGGTGTCAAAGCACCAACCGTTAGATTGACAGTAAAACACGCTAACTGATTGCACGAGAGAGGCTTGTGTTGGCATTGACCCTGTTGGTGTTTCATACTGGAGAGGGAATGCAAAACAACGACGCTGGACAGAGTGGAATCAGGTGTATCAAAAGGCAGTTTATTGGTCAAAGTTATCTTGTCCTGCCGTTTATCGTGCACGGACCTAAGGAATGTGACTCTGTGAGGAGTCAGAATAATTTGGCCCCTCAGCCAGAGTTTACAGCAGAATGTATACACAGAATAATGTAGGTGGAGTCTCGTCGTGTTGGTCTTCTGACTGGTCCCTGGAGAGTTGGAGGTGGGCCTTGCTCTAGCCAGAGCGGGCCCCACTGGTGCACAGCAAAGTCCTTTGCTCTTGGCACCCAACGAGTAGGGGGGGGGGGGGGGGGGGGGGGGTAGAGTGTGAGTGTACAGTGCTTCATGAGATGTACGTGTGTCAAGGAAGCGTGGATATTGGTAATGTCTGCTTTAGACTCAGGTGTTTCCTGTCTTTGCAGGAGTGCATGCAAGGGTCAATGTCAGTGAGATAGCTTGGCACTTCTAAGCTCGTTAGTGTTGCAGGCTGCTCTTTGTAGTTACAGGGGAGTATATTTGCGTGATGGCAGCTGTGTGTCCTTTGGATAATCATGTTATTGCACGCAGGCTCTAGACTTGACTGAGGACACTGGGCCCAGAGTTATCTGAGGGCATCCGGTTTAACCAGAGCTTTGGTCTGCAAGTAACGCTTTATATTAGATTATTTATATAACAACCCTCAGCACGGCAATTTAACAGGAATAGGACGTCACATCATGGAGCACAACAAACTGAAAACGGTCATCCCTGCCAATTTCACAAATATATTATGATAAATATATATTTTAAACAACTGCATTTTCACAAATGTAATATATAATCGCCAAGCCCATTCAAAAATAATTAGGGGACTGACTCCGGAAGAATGATGAAGTGGCTAGTCACTTTCATGGCGTATAGGCATACATTTACACACAAACACACTGGACCAACATTGTCCTTCTCGCGAGATAAATATAAATAATACGTTTTTTCATACCAGATTGACATCATTTACGTTGTCATACTAGCCAGATTAATAAGAATAAATTATATGTTCCTTGGAGAACACAGAATGATCAAGCTATTGAGTAACAGAAGATCAGAGACCATTGACAGCCATTTTACCAGTAGGTATAGTAACTTGTCATCTTTCATGTTCAACAACACACTAATCACATGTTACAACAGGAAACACAGCAGGTCAAAAGCAAGCTTACTGTAAGGCCAGGAAGGTCTTCCATATCACTAGAAATAGAAAGACAGCATCCCTGGGTGGGCTCAAATCACCAACTTTGAAATTAACAGTAACGCGCCAACAAATTGTGGTTATACTGACCCTCAGCAGGCCAAAGTCTCATGGAAGCTCACGCCAAGTCAGGAAGGGTCAGTTCACATCTCCACAATCTGAAAAATGTCATCCCTGGGTGGTGTCAAAGCACCAACCTTTAGATTGACAGTCAAACACGCTAACTGATTGCACGAGAGAGGCTTGTGTTGGCATTGACCCTCAGCACGGCAATTTAACAGGAATCTCATAACAGGTAGTCACATCGACATCATGGAGCACAACAAACTGAAAACTGTCGTCCCTGGGTGGGCTTGAACCACCAACCTTTAGATTAACAGTCTAACGCGCTAACCAATTGCGCCACAGAGACTTGTGGTGTATTTAATCCTGACGCTAGATCGCTGGCCATTCGTGATCTCATCCAACTGAACATGGAGTTTACGAAACAACAACACTTTGTTCCAATGGTTGTGTTAACGTGCATCGAAAGTGCAGCAACATTTTCAAGGAAGTAGCCCTGTAGTTTTCTAATGTTTGTTAGCTTTTTGAATGGCCTTAAAAGGGCAAAGATGTAGCGCAATGTTCGTCAGCGCAACATTATATTAAAAGGCATCTGGCAAGAGTAAATTCAGCCACAATCACAAATATATTATGATAAATATATATTTTAAACAACTGCATTTTCACAAATGTAATATATAATCGCCAAGCCCATTCAAAAATAATTAGGGGACTGACTCCGGAAGAATGATGAAGTGGCTAGTCACTTTTATGGCGTATAGGCATACATTTACACACAAAAACTCTGGACCAACATTGTCCTTCTCGCAAGATAAATATAAATAATACGTTTTTTCATACCAGATTGACATCATTTACGTTGTCATACTAGCCAGATTAATAAGAATAAATTATATGTTCCTTGGAGAACACAGAATGATCAAGCTATTGAGTAACAGAAGATCAGAGACCATTGACAGCCATTTTACCAGTAGGTATAGTAACTTGTCATCTTTCATGTTCAACAACACACCAATCACATGTTACAACAGGAAACACAGCAGGTCAAAAGCAAGCTTACTGTAAGGCCAGGAAGGTCTTCCATATCACTAGAAATAGAAAGACAGCATCCCTGGGTGGGCTCAAATCACCAACTTTTAAATGAACAGTCTAACGCGCCAACAAATTGCACCACAGAGACTTGTGGTTATACTGACCCTCAGCAGGCCAAAGTCTCATGGAAGCTCACGCCAAGTCAGGAAGGGGGACTTCACAATCTGAAAAATGTCATTCCCTGGGTGGTGTCAAAGCACCAACCTTTAGATTGACAGTCAAACACACTAACTGATTGCACGAGAGAGGCTTGTGTTGGCATTGACCCTCAGCACGGCAATTTAACAGGAATCTCATAACAGGTACAGGGCGTCACATCGACATCATGGAGCACAACAAACTGAAAACTGTCGTCCCTGGGTGGGCTCGAACCACCAACCTTTAGATTAACAGTCTAACGCGCTAACCAATTGCGCCACAGAGACTTGTGGTGTATTTAATACTGACGCTAGATCACTAGCCATTTGTGCTCTCATCCAACTGAACATGGAGTTTACGAAACAACAACACTTTGTTCCAATGGTTGTGTTAACGTGCATCGAAAGTGCAGCAACATTTTCAAGGAAGTAGCCCTGTAGTTTTCTAATGTTTGTTAGCTGTTTGAATGGCCTTAAAAGGGCAAAGATGTAGCGCAATGTTCGTCAGCGCAACATTATATTAAAAGGCATCTGGCAGGAGTAAATTCAGCCACAATCACAAATATATTATGATAAATATATATTTTAAACAACTGCATTTTCACAAATGTAATATATAATCGCCAAGCCCATTCAAAAATAATTAGGGGACTGACTCCGGAAGAATGATGAAGTGGCTAGTCACTTTTATGGCGTATAGGCATACATTTACACACAAAAACTCTGGACCAACATTGTCCTTCTCGCGAGATAAATATAAATAATACGTTTTTTCATACCAGATTGACATCATTTACGTTGTCATACTAGCCAGATTAATAAGAATAAATGATATGTTCCTTGGAGAACACAGAATGATCAAGCTATTGAGTAACAGAAGATCAGAGACCATTGACAGCCATTTTACCAGTAGGTATAGTAACTTGTCATCTTTCATGTTCAACAACACACCAATCACATGTTACAACAGGAAACACAGCAGGTCAAAAGCAAGCTTACTGTAAGGCCAGGAAGGTCTTCCATATCACTAGAAATAGAAAGACAGCATCCCTGGGTGGGCTCAAATCACCAACTTTTAAATGAACAGTCTAACGCGCCAACAAATTGCACCACAGAGACTTGTGGTTATACTGACCCTCAGCAGGTCTCATGGAAGCTAACGCCAAGTCAGGAAGGGGGACTTCACAATCTGAAAAATGTCATCCCTGGGTGGTGTCAAAGCACCAACCTTTAGATTGACAGTCAAACACACTAACTGATTGCACGAGAGAGGCTTGTGTTGGCATTGACCCTCAGCACGGCAATTTAACAGGAATCTCATAACAGGTACAGGGCGTCACATCGACATCATGGAGCACAACAAACTGAAAACTGTCGTCCCTGGGTGGGCTCGAACCACCAACCTTTAGATTAACAGTCTAACGCGCTAACCAATTGCGCCACAGAGACTTGTGGTGTATTTAATACTGACGCTAGATCACTAGCCATTTGTGCTCTCATCCAACTGAACATGGAGTTTACGAAACAACAACACTTTGTTCCAATGGTTGTGTTAACGTGCATCGAAAGTGCAGCAACATTTTCAAGGAAGTAGCCCTGTAGTTTTTCTAATGTTTGTTAGCTGTTTGAATGGCCTTAAAAGGGCAAAGATGTAGCGCAATGTTCGTCAGCGCAACATTATATTAAAAGGCATCTGGCAGGAGTAAATTCAGCCACAATCACAAATATATTATGATAAATATATATTTTAAACAACTGCATTTTCACAAATGTAATATATAATCGCCAAGCCCATTCAAAAATAATTAGGGGACTGACTCCGGAAGAATGATGAAGTGGCTAGTCACTTTTATGGCGTATAGGCATACATTTACACACAAAAACTCTGGACCAACATTGTCCTTCTCGCGAGATAATATAAATAATACGTTTTTTCATACCAGATTGACATCATTTACGTTGTCATACTAGCCAGATTAATAAGAATAAATTATATGTTCCTTGGAGAACACAGAATGATCAAGCTATTGAGTAACAGAAGATCAGAGACCATTGACAGCCATTTTACCAGTAGGTATAGTAACTTGTCATCTTTCATGTTCAACAACACACCAATCACATGTTACAACAGGAAACACAGCAGGTCAAAAGCAAGCTTACTGTAAGGCCAGGAAGGTCTTCCATATCACTAGAAATAGAAAGACAGCATCCCTGGGTGGGCTCAAATCACCAACTTTTAAATGAACAGTCTAACGCGCCAACAAATTGCACCACAGAGACTTGTGGTTATACTGACCCTCAGCAGGCCAAAGTCTCATGGAAGCTCACGCCAAGTCAGGAAGGGGGACTTCACAATCTGAAAAATGTCATCCCTGGGTGGTGTCAAAGCACCAACCTTTAGATTGACAGCCAAACACTCTAACTGATTCCACGAGAGAGGCATGTGTTGGCATTGACCCTCAGCAGGACAAAGTAACTGGGAATCTCATTACAGGTCCAGGATGTCACATCCACATCATGGAGCATAACAAACTGGAAACTGTCGTCCCTGGGTGGGGTCGAACCACCAACCTTTAGATTAACAGTCTAACGCACTAACCAATTGCGCCACAGAGACTTGTGGTGTCTTTAATCCTGACACTTGATTGCTGGCCATTCGTGCTCTCATCCAACTGAACATGGAGTTTACGAAACAACAACACTTTGTTCCAATGGTTGTGTTAACGTGCATCGAAAGTGCAGCAACATTTTCAAGGAAGTAGCCCTGTAGTTTTCTAATGTTTGTTAGCTTTTTGAATGGCCTTAAAAGGGCAAAGGTGTAGCGCAATGTTCGTCAGCGCAACATTATATTAAAAGGCATCTGGCAGGAGTAAATTCAGCCACAATCACAAATATATTCTGATAAATATATATGTTAAACAACTGCATTTTCACAAATGTAATATATAATAGCCAAGCACATTCAAAAATAATTAGGGGACTGACTCCGGAAGAATGATGAAGTGGCTAGTCACTTTCATGGCGTATAGGCATACATTTACACACAAACACACTGGACCAACATTGTCCTTCTCGCGAGATAAATATAAATAATACGTTTTTTCATACCAGATTGACATCATTTACGTTGTCATACTAGCCAGATTAATAAGAATAAATTATATGTTCCTTGGAGAACACAGAATGATCAAGCTATTGAGTAACAGAAGATCAGAGACCATTGACAGCCATTTTACCAGTAGGTATAGTAACTTGTCATCTTTCATGTTCAACAACACACTAATCACATGTTACAACAGGAAACACAGCAGGTCAAAAGCAAGCTTACTGTAAGGCCAGGAAGGTCTTCCATATCACTAGAAATAGAAAGACAGCATCCCTGGGTGGGCTCAAATCACCAACTTTGAAATTAACAGTAACGCGCCAACAAATTGTGGTTATACTGACCCTCAGCAGGCCAAAGTCTCATGGAAGCTCACGCCAAGTCAGGAAGGGTCAGTTCACATCTCCACAATCTGAAAAATGTCATCCCTGGGTGGTGTCAAAGCACCAACCTTTAGATTGACAGTCAAACACGCTAACTGATTGCACGAGAGAGGCTTGTGTTGGCATTGACCCTCAGCACGGCAATTTAACAGGAATCTCATAACAGGTAGTCACATCGACATCATGGAGCACAACAAACTGAAAACTGTCGTCCCTGGGTGGGCTTGAACCACCAACCTTTAGATTAACAGTCTAACGCGCTAACCAATTGCGCCACAGAGACTTGTGGTGTATTTAATCCTGACGCTAGATCGCTGGCCATTCGTGATCTCATCCAACTGAACATGGAGTTTACGAAACAACAACACTTTGTTCCAATGGTTGTGTTAACGTGCATCGAAAGTGCAGCAACATTTTCAAGGAAGTAGCCCTGTAGTTTTCTAATGTTTGTTAGCTTTTTGAATGGCCTTAAAAGGGCAAAGATGTAGCGCAATGTTCGTCAGCGCAACATTATATTAAAAGGCATCTGGCAAGAGTAAATTCAGCCACAATCACAAATATATTATGATAAATATATATTTTAAACAACTGCATTTTCACAAATGTAATATATAATCGCCAAGCCCATTCAAAAATAATTAGGGGACTGACTCCGGAAGAATGATGAAGTGGCTAGTCACTTTTATGGCGTATAGGCATACATTTACACACAAAAACTCTGGACCAACATTGTCCTTCTCGCAAGATAAATATAAATAATACGTTTTTTCATACCAGATTGACATCATTTACGTTGTCATACTAGCCAGATTAATAAGAATAAATTATATGTTCCTTGGAGAACACAGAATGATCAAGCTATTGAGTAACAGAAGATCAGAGACCATTGACAGCCATTTTACCAGTAGGTATAGTAACTTGTCATCTTTCATGTTCAACAACACACCAATCACATGTTACAACAGGAAACACAGCAGGTCAAAAGCAAGCTTACTGTAAGGCCAGGAAGGTCTTCCATATCACTAGAAATAGAAAGACAGCATCCCTGGGTGGGCTCAAATCACCAACTTTTAAATGAACAGTCTAACGCGCCAACAAATTGCACCACAGAGACTTGTGGTTATACTGACCCTCAGCAGGCCAAAGTCTCATGGAAGCTCACGCCAAGTCAGGAAGGGGGACTTCACAATCTGAAAAATGTCATCCCTGGGTGGTGTCAAAGCACCAACCTTTAGATTGACAGTCAAACACACTAACTGATTGCACGAGAGAGGCTTGTGTTGGCATTGACCCTCAGCACGGCAATTTAACAGGAATCTCATAACAGGTACAGGGCGTCACATCGACATCATGGAGCACAACAAACTGAAAACTGTCGTCCCTGGGTGGGCTCGAACCACCAACCTTTAGATTAACAGTCTAACGCGCTAACCAATTGCGCCACAGAGACTTGTGGTGTATTTAATACTGACGCTAGATCACTAGCCATTTGTGCTCTCATCCAACTGAACATGGAGTTTACGAAACAACAACACTTTGTTCCAATGGTTGTGTTAACGTGCATCGAAAGTGCAGCAACATTTTCAAGGAAGTAGCCCTGTAGTTTTCTAATGTTTGTTAGCTGTTTGAATGGCCTTAAAAGGGCAAAGATGTAGCGCAATGTTCGTCAGCGCAACATTATATTAAAAGGCATCTGGCAGGAGTAAATTCAGCCACAATCACAAATATATTATGATAAATATATATTTTAAACAACTGCATTTTCACAAATGTAATATATAATCGCCAAGCCCATTCAAAAATAATTAGGGGACTGACTCCGGAAGAATGATGAAGTGGCTAGTCACTTTTATGGCGTATAGGCATACATTTACACACAAAAACTCTGGACCAACATTGTCCTTCTCGCGAGATAAATATAAATAATACGTTTTTTCATACCAGATTGACATCATTTACGTTGTCATACTAGCCAGATTAATAAGAATAAATTATATGTTCCTTGGAGAACACAGAATGATCAAGCTATTGAGTAACAGAAGATCAGAGACCATTGACAGCCATTTTACCAGTAGGTATAGTAACTTGTCATCTTTCATGTTCAACAACACACCAATCACATGTTACAACAGGAAACACAGCAGGTCAAAAGCAAGCTTACTGTAAGGCCAGGAAGGTCTTCCATATCACTAGAAATAGAAAGACAGCATCCCTGGGTGGGCTCAAATCACCAACTTTTAAATGAACAGTCTAACGCGCCAACAAATTGCACCACAGAGACTTGTGGTTATACTGACCCTCAGCAGGCCAAAGTCTCATGGAAGCTAACGCCAAGTCAGGAAGGGGGACTTCACAATCTGAAAAATGTCATCCCTGGGTGGTGTCAAAGCACCAACCTTTAGATTGACAGTCAAACACACTAACTGATTGCACGAGAGAGGCTTGTGTTGGCATTGACCCTCAGCACGGCAATTTAACAGGAATCTCATAACAGGTACAGGGCGTCACATCGACATCATGGAGCACAACAAACTGAAAACTGTCGTCCCTGGGTGGGCTCGAACCACCAACCTTTAGATTAACAGTCTAACGCGCTAACCAATTGCGCCACAGAGACTTGTGGTGTATTTAATACTGACGCTAGATCACTAGCCATTTGTGCTCTCATCCAACTGAACATGGAGTTTACGAAACAACAACACTTTGTTCCAATGGTTGTGTTAACGTGCATCGAAAGTGCAGCAACATTTTCAAGGAAGTAGCCCTGTAGTTTTCTAATGTTTGTTAGCTGTTTGAATGGCCTTAAAAGGGCAAAGATGTAGCGCAATGTTCGTCAGCGCAACATTATATTAAAAGGCATCTGGCAGGAGTAAATTCAGCCACAATCACAAATATATTATGATAAATATATATTTTAAACAACTGCATTTTCACAAATGTAATATATAATCGCCAAGCCCATTCAAAAATAATTAGGGGACTGACTCCGGAAGAATGATGAAGTGGCTAGTCACTTTTATGGCGTATAGGCATACATTTACACACAAAAACTCTGGACCAACATTGTCCTTCTCGCGAGATAAATATAAATAATACGTTTTTTCATACCAGATTGACATCATTTACGTTGTCATACTAGCCAGATTAATAAGAATAAATTATATGTTCCTTGGAGAACACAGAATGATCAAGCTATTGAGTAACAGAAGATCAGAGACCATTGACAGCCATTTTACCAGTAGGTATAGTAACTTGTCATCTTTCATGTTCAACAACACACCAATCACATGTTACAACAGGAAACACAGCAGGTCAAAAGCAAGCTTACTGTAAGGCCAGGAAGGTCTTCCATATCACTAGAAATAGAAAGACAGCATCCCTGGGTGGGCTCAAATCACCAACTTTTAAATGAACAGTCTAACGCGCCAACAAATTGCACCACAGAGACTTGTGGTTATACTGACCCTCAGCAGGCCAAAGTCTCATGGAAGCTCACGCCAAGTCAGGAAGGGGGACTTCACAATCTGAAAAATGTCATCCCTGGGTGGTGTCAAAGCACCAACCTTTAGATTGACAGTCAAACACACTAACTGATTGCACGAGAGAGGCTTGTGTTGGCATTGACCCTCAGCACGGCAATTTAACAGGAATCTCATAACAGGTACAGGACGTCACATCGACATCATGGAGCACAACAAACTGAAAACTGTCGTCCCTGGGTGGGCTCGAACCACCAACCTTTAGATTAACAGTCTAACGCAGTAACCAATTGCGCCACAGAGACTTGTGGTGTATTTAATACTGACGCTAGATCGCTGGCCATTTGTGCTCTCATCCAACTGAACATGGAGTTTACAAAACAACAACACTTTGTTCCAATGGTTGTGTTAACGTGCATCGAAAGTGCAGCAACATTTTCAAGGAAGTAGCCCTGTAGTTTTCTAATGTTTGTTAGCTGTTTGAATGGCCTTAAAAGGGCAAAGATGTAGCGCAATGTTCGTCAGCGCAACATTATATTAAAAGGCATCTGGCAGGAGTAAATTCAGCCACAATCACAAATATATTATGATAAATATATATTTTAAACAACTGCATTTTCACAAATGTAATATATAATCGCCAAGCCCATTCAAAAATAATTAGGGGACTGACTCCGGAAGAATGATGAAGTGGCTAGTCACTTTTATGGCGTATAGGCATACATTTACACACAAAAACTCTGGACCAACATTGTCCTTCTCGCGAGATAAATATAAATAATACGTTTTTTCATACCAGATTGACATCATTTACGTTGTCATACTAGCCAGATTAATAAGAATAAATTATATGTTCCTTGGAGAACACAGAATGATCAAGCTATTGAGTAACAGAAGATCAGAGACCATTGACAGCCATTTTACCAGTAGGTATAGTAACTTGTCATCTTTCATGTTCAACAACACACCAATCACATGTTACAACAGGAAACACAGCAGGTCAAAAGCAAGCTTCCTGTAAGGCCAGGAAGGTCTTCCATATCACTAGAAATAGAAAGACAGCATCCCTGGGTGGGCTCAAATCACCAACTTTTAAATGAACAGTCTAACGCGCCAACAAATTGCACCACAGAGACTTGTGGTTATACTGACCCTCAGCAGGCCAAAGTCTCATGGAAGCTCACGCCAAGTCAGGAAGGGGGACTTCACAATCTGAAAAATGTCATCCCTGGGTGGTGTCAAAGCACCAACCTTTAGATTGACAGTCAAACACACTAACTGATTGCACGAGAGAGGCTTGTGTTGGCATTGACCCTCAGCACGGCAATTTAACAGGAATCTCATAACAGGTACAGGGCGTCACATCGACATCATGGAGCACAACAAACTGAAAACTGTCGTCCCTGGGTGGGCTCGAACCACCAACCTTTAGATTAACAGTCTAACGCGCTAACCAATTGCGCCACAGAGACTTGTGGTGTATTTAATACTGACGCTAGATCACTAGCCATTTGTGCTCTCATCCAACTGAACATGGAGTTTACGAAACAACAACACTTTGTTCCAATGGTTGTGTTAACGTGCATCGAAAGTGCAGCAACATTTTCAAGGAAGTAGCCCTGTAGTTTTCTAATGTTTGTTAGCTGTTTGAATGGCCTTAAAAGGGCAAAGATGTAGCGCAATGTTCGTCAGCGCAACATTATATTAAAAGGCATCTGGCAGGAGTAAATTCAGCCACAATCACAAATATATTATGATAAATATATATTTTAAACAACTGCATTTTCACAAATGTAATATATAATCGCCAAGCCCATTCAAAAATAATTAGGGGACTGACTCCGGAAGAATGATGAAGTGGCTAGTCACTTTTATGGCGTATAGGCATACATTTACACACAAAAACTCTGGACCAACATTGTCCTTCTCGCGAGATAAATATAAATAATACGTTTTTTCATACCAGATTGACATCATTTACGTTGTCATACTAGCCAGATTAATAAGAATAAATTATATGTTCCTTGGAGAACACAGAATGATCAAGCTATTGAGTAACAGAAGATCAGAGACCATTGACAGCCATTTTACCAGTAGGTATAGTAACTTGTCATCTTTCATGTTCAACAACACACCAATCACATGTTACAACAGGAAACACAGCAGGTCAAAAGCAAGCTTACTGTAAGGCCAGGAAGGTCTTCCATATCACTAGAAATAGAAAGACAGCATCCCTGGGTGGGCTCAAATCACCAACTTTTAAATGAACAGTCTAACGCGCCAACAAATTGCACCACAGAGACTTGTGGTTATACTGACCCTCAGCAGGCCAAAGTCTCATGGAAGCTCACGCCAAGTCAGGAAGGGGGACTTCACAATCTGAAAAATGTCATCCCTGGGTGGTGTCAAAGCACCAACCTTTAGATTGACAGTCAAACACACTAACTGATTGCACGAGAGAGGCTTGTGTTGGCATTGACCCTCAGCACGGCAATTTAACAGGAATCTCATAACAGGTACAGGACGTCACATCGACATCATGGAGCACAACAAACTGAAAACTGTCGTCCCTGGGTGGGCTCGAACCACCAACCTTTAGATTAACAGTCTAACGCAGTAACCAATTGCGCCACAGAGACTTGTGGTGTATTTAATACTGACGCTAGATCGCTGGCCATTTGTGCTCTCATCCAACTGAACATGGAGTTTACAAAACAACAACACTTTGTTCCAATGGTTGTGTTAACGTGCATCGAAAGTGCAGCAACATTTTCAAGGAAGTAGCCCTGTAGTTTTCTAATGTTTGTTAGCTGTTTGAATGGCCTTAAAAGGGCAAAGATGTAGCGCAATGTTCGTCAGCGCAACATTATATTAAAAGGCATCTGGCAGGAGTAAATTCAGCCACAATCACAAATATATTATGATAAATATATATTTTAAACAACTGCATTTTCACAAATGTAATATATAATCGCCAAGCCCATTCAAAAATAATTAGGGGACTGACTCCGGAAGAATGATGAAGTGGCTAGTCACTTTTATGGCGTATAGGCATACATTTACACACAAAAACTCTGGACCAACATTGTCCTTCTCGCGAGATAAATATAAATAATACGTTTTTTCATACCAGATTGACATCATTTACGTTGTCATACTAGCCAGATTAATAAGAATAAATTATATGTTCCTTGGAGAACACAGAATGATCAAGCTATTGAGTAACAGAAGATCAGAGACCATTGACAGCCATTTTACCAGTAGGTATAGTAACTTGTCATCTTTCATGTTCAACAACACACCAATCACATGTTACAACAGGAAACACAGCAGGTCAAAAGCAAGCTTCCTGTAAGGCCAGGAAGGTCTTCCATATCACTAGAAATAGAAAGACAGCATCCCTGGGTGGGCTCAAATCACCAACTTTTAAATGAACAGTCTAACGCGCCAACAAATTGCACCACAGAGACTTGTGGTTATACTGACCCTCAGCAGGCCAAAGTCTCATGGAAGCTCACGCCAAGTCAGGAAGGGGGACTTCACAATCTGAAAAATGTCATCCCTGGGTGGTGTCAAAGCACCAACCTTTAGATTGACAGTCAAACACACTAACTGATTGCACGAGAGAGGCTTGTGTTGGCATTGACCCTCAGCACGGCAATTTAACAGGAATCTCATAACAGGTACAGGACGTCACATCGACATCATGGAGCACAACAAACTGAAAACTGTCGTCCCTGGGTGGGCTCGAACCACCAACCTTTAGATTAACAGTCTAACGCGCTAACCAATTGCGCCACAGAGACTTGTGGTGTATTTAATACTGACGCTAGATCACTGGCCATTTGTGCTCTCATCCAACTGAACATGGAGTTTACGAAACAACAACACTTTGTTCCAATGGTTGTGTTAACGTCAGGAAGTCAGGTCAGGAAGGGTCAGTTCACATCTCCACAATCTGAAAAATGTCATCCCTGGGTGGTGTCAAAGCACCAACCTTTAGATTGACAGTCAAACACGCTAACTGATTGCACGAGAGAGGCTTGTGTTGGCATTGACCCTCAGCACGGCAATTTAACAGGAATCTCATAACAGGTAGTCACATCGACATCATGGAGCACAACAAACTGAAAACTGTCGTCCCTGGGTGGGCTTGAACCACCAACCTTTAGATTAACAGTCTAACGCGCTAACCAATTGCGCCACAGAGACTTGTGGTGTATTTAATCCTGACGCTAGATCGCTGGCCATTCGTGATCTCATCCAACTGAACATGGAGTTTACGAAACAACAACACTTTGTTCCAATGGTTGTGTTAACGTGCATCGAAAGTGCAGCAACATTTTCAAGGAAGTAGCCCTGTAGTTTTCTAATGTTTGTTAGCTTTTTGAATGGCCTTAAAAGGGCAAAGATGTAGCGCAATGTTCGTCAGCGCAACATTATATTAAAAGGCATCTGGCAAGAGTAAATTCAGCCACAATCACAAATATATTATGATAAATATATATTTTAAACAACTGCATTTTCACAAATGTAATATATAATCGCCAAGCCCATTCAAAAATAATTAGGGGACTGACTCCGGAAGAATGATGAAGTGGCTAGTCACTTTTATGGCGTATAGGCATACATTTACACACAAAAACTCTGGACCAACATTGTCCTTCTCGCAAGATAAATATAAATAATACGTTTTTTCATACCAGATTGACATCATTTACGTTGTCATACTAGCCAGATTAATAAGAATAAATTATATGTTCCTTGGAGAACACAGAATGATCAAGCTATTGAGTAACAGAAGATCAGAGACCATTGACAGCCATTTTACCAGTAGGTATAGTAACTTGTCATCTTTCATGTTCAACAACACACCAATCACATGTTACAACAGGAAACACAGCAGGTCAAAAGCAAGCTTACTGTAAGGCCAGGAAGGTCTTCCATATCACTAGAAATAGAAAGACAGCATCCCTGGGTGGGCTCAAATCACCAACTTTTAAATGAACAGTCTAACGCGCCAACAAATTGCACCACAGAGACTTGTGGTTATACTGACCCTCAGCAGGCCAAAGTCTCATGGAAGCTCACGCCAAGTCAGGAAGGGGGACTTCACAATCTGAAAAATGTCATCCCTGGGTGGTGTCAAAGCACCAACCTTTAGATTGACAGTCAAACACACTAACTGATTGCACGAGAGAGGCTTGTGTTGGCATTGACCCTCAGCACGGCAATTTAACAGGAATCTCATAACAGGTACAGGGCGTCACATCGACATCATGGAGCACAACAAACTGAAAACTGTCGTCCCTGGGTGGGCTCGAACCACCAACCTTTAGATTAACAGTCTAACGCGCTAACCAATTGCGCCACAGAGACTTGTGGTGTATTTAATACTGACGCTAGATCACTAGCCATTTGTGCTCTCATCCAACTGAACATGGAGTTTACGAAACAACAACACTTTGTTCCAATGGTTGTGTTAACGTGCATCGAAAGTGCAGCAACATTTTCAAGGAAGTAGCCCTGTAGTTTTCTAATGTTTGTTAGCTGTTTGAATGGCCTTAAAAGGGCAAAGATGTAGCGCAATGTTCGTCAGCGCAACATTATATTAAAAGGCATCTGGCAGGAGTAAATTCAGCCACAATCACAAATATATTATGATAAATATATATTTTAAACAACTGCATTTTCACAAATGTAATATATAATCGCCAAGCCCATTCAAAAATAATTAGGGGACTGACTCCGGAAGAATGATGAAGTGGCTAGTCACTTTTATGGCGTATAGGCATACATTTACACACAAAAACTCTGGACCAACATTGTCCTTCTCGCGAGATAAATATAAATAATACGTTTTTTCATACCAGATTGACATCATTTACGTTGTCATACTAGCCAGATTAATAAGAATAAATGATATGTTCCTTGGAGAACACAGAATGATCAAGCTATTGAGTAACAGAAGATCAGAGACCATTGACAGCCATTTTACCAGTAGGTATAGTAACTTGTCATCTTTCATGTTCAACAACACACCAATCACATGTTACAACAGGAAACACAGCAGGTCAAAAGCAAGCTTACTGTAAGGCCAGGAAGGTCTTCCATATCACTAGAAATAGAAAGACAGCATCCCTGGGTGGGCTCAAATCACCAACTTTTAAATGAACAGTCTAACGCGCCAACAAATTGCACCACAGAGACTTGTGGTTATACTGACCCTCAGCAGGCCAAAGTCTCATGGAAGCTAACGCCAAGTCAGGAAGGGGGACTTCACAATCTGAAAAATGTCATCCCTGGGTGGTGTCAAAGCACCAACCTTTAGATTGACAGTCAAACACACTAACTGATTGCACGAGAGAGGCTTGTGTTGGCATTGACCCTCAGCACGGCAATTTAACAGGAATCTCATAACAGGTAGTCACATCGACATCATGGAGCACAACAAACTGAAAACTGTCGTCCCTGGGTGGGCTCGAACCACCAACCTTTAGATTAACAGTCTAACGCGCTAACCAATTGCGCCACAGAGACTTGTGGAGTATTTAATACTGACGCTAGATCACTGGCCATTTGTGCTCTCATCCAACTGAACATGGAGTTTACGAAACAACAACACTTTGTTCCAATGGTTGTGTTAACGTGCATCGAAAGTGCAGCAACATTTTCAAGGAAGTAGCCCTGTAGTTTTCTAATGTTTGTTAGCTGTTTGAATGGCCTTAAAAGGGCAAAGATGTAGCGCAATGTTCGTCAGCGCAACATTATATTAAAAGGCATCTGGCAGGAGTAAATTCAGCCACAATCACAAATATATTATGATAAATATATATTTTAAACAACTGCATTTTCACAAATGTAATATATAATCGCCAAGCCCATTCAAAAATAATTAGGGGACTGACTCCGGAAGAATGATGAAGTGGCTAGTCACTTTTATGGCGTATAGGCATACATTTACACACAAAAACTCTGGACCAACATTGTCCTTCTCGCGAGATAAATATAAATAATACGTTTTTTCATACCAGATTGACATCATTTACGTTGTCATACTAGCCAGATTAATAAGAATAAATTATATGTTCCTTGGAGAACACAGAATGATCAAGCTATTGAGTAACAGAAGATCAGAGACCATTGACAGCCATTTTACCAGTAGGTATAGTAACTTGTCATCTTTCATGTTCAACAACACACCAATCACATGTTACAACAGGAAACACAGCAGGTCAAAAGCAAGCTTACTGTAAGGCCAGGAAGGTCTTCCATATCACTAGAAATAGAAAGACAGCATCCCTGGGTGGGCTCAAATCACCAACTTTTAAATGAACAGTCTAACGCGCCAACAAATTGCACCACAGAGACTTGTGGTTATACTGACCCTCAGCAGGCCAAAGTCTCATGGAAGCTCACGCCAAGTCAGGAAGGGGGACTTCACAATCTGAAAAATGTCATCCCTGGGTGGTGTCAAAGCACCAACCTTTAGATTGACAGTCAAACACACTAACTGATTGCACGAGAGAGGCTTGTGTTGGCATTGACCCTCAGCACGGCAATTTAACAGGAATCTCATAACAGGTACAGGACGTCACATCGACATCATGGAGCACAACAAACTGAAAACTGTCGTCCCTGGGTGGGCTCGAACCACCAACCTTTAGATTAACAGTCTAACGCAGTAACCAATTGCGCCACAGAGACTTGTGGTGTATTTAATACTGACGCTAGATCGCTGGCCATTTGTGCTCTCATCCAACTGAACATGGAGTTTACAAAACAACAACACTTTGTTCCAATGGTTGTGTTAACGTGCATCGAAAGTGCAGCAACATTTTCAAGGAAGTAGCCCTGTAGTTTTCTAATGTTTGTTAGCTGTTTGAATGGCCTTAAAAGGGCAAAGATGTAGCGCAATGTTCGTCAGCGCAACATTATATTAAAAGGCATCTGGCAGGAGTAAATTCAGCCACAATCACAAATATATTATGATAAATATATATTTTAAACAACTGCATTTTCACAAATGTAATATATAATCGCCAAGCCCATTCAAAAATAATTAGGGGACTGACTCCGGAAGAATGATGAAGTGGCTAGTCACTTTTATGGCGTATAGGCATACATTTACACACAAAAACTCTGGACCAACATTGTCCTTCTCGCGAGATAAATATAAATAATACGTTTTTTCATACCAGATTGACATCATTTACGTTGTCATACTAGCCAGATTAATAAGAATAAATTATATGTTCCTTGGAGAACACAGAATGATCAAGCTATTGAGTAACAGAAGATCAGAGACCATTGACAGCCATTTTACCAGTAGGTATAGTAACTTGTCATCTTTCATGTTCAACAACACACCAATCACATGTTACAACAGGAAACACAGCAGGTCAAAAGCAAGCTTACTGTAAGGCCAGGAAGGTCTTCCATATCACTAGAAATAGAAAGACAGCATCCCTGGGTGGGCTCAAATCACCAACTTTTAAATGAACAGTCTAACGCGCCAACAAATTGCACCACAGAGACTTGTGGTTATACTGACCCTCAGCAGGCCAAAGTCTCATGGAAGCTCACGCCAAGTCAGGAAGGGGGACTTCACAATCTGAAAAATGTCATCCCTGGGTGGTGTCAAAGCACCAACCTTTAGATTGACAGTCAAACACACTAACTGATTGCACGAGAGAGGCTTGTGTTGGCATTGACCCTCAGCACGGCAATTTAACAGGAATCTCATAACAGGTACAGGACGTCACATCGACATCATGGAGCACAACAAACTGAAAACTGTCGTCCCTGGGTGGGCTCGAACCACCAACCTTTAGATTAACAGTCTAACGCGCTAACCAATTGCGCCACAGAGACTTGTGGTGTATTTAATACTGACGCTAGATCGCTGGCCATTTGTGCTCTCATCCAACTGAACATGGAGTTTACGAAACAACAACACTTTGTTCCAATGGTTGTGTTAACGTGCATCGAAAGTGCAGCAACATTTTCAAGGAAGTAGCCCTGTAGTTTTCTAATGTTTGTTAGCTGTTTGAATGGCCTTAAAAGGGCAAAGATGTAGCGCAATGTTCGTCAGCGCAACATTATATTAAAAGGCATCTGGCAGGAGTAAATTCAGCCACAATCACAAATATATTATGATAAATATATATTTTAAACAACTGCATTTTCACAAATGTAATATATAATCGCCAAGCCCATTCAAAAATAATTAGGGGACTGACTCCGGAAGAATGATGAAGTGGCTAGTCACTTTTATGGCGTATAGGCATACATTTACACACAAAAACTCTGGACCAACATTGTCCTTCTCGCGAGATAAATATAAATAATACGTTTTTTCATACCAGATTGACATCATTTACGTTGTCATACTAGCCAGATTAATAAGAATAAATTATATGTTCCTTGGAGAACACAGAATGATCAAGCTATTGAGTAACAGAAGATCAGAGACCATTGACAGCCATTTTACCAGTAGGTATAGTAACTTGTCATCTTTCATGTTCAACAACACACCAATCACATGTTACAACAGGAAACACAGCAGGTCAAAAGCAAGCTTACTGTAAGGCCAGGAAGGTCTTCCATATAACTAGAAATAGAAAGACAGCATCCCTGGGTGGGCTCAAATCACCAACTTTTAAATGAACAGTCTAACGCGCCAACAAATTGCACCACAGAGACTTGTGGTTATACTGACCCTCAGCAGGCCAAAGTCTCATGGAAGCTCACGCCAAGTCAGGAAGGGGGACTTCACAATCTGAAAAATGTCATCCCTGGGTGGTGTCAAAGCACCAACCTTTAGATTGACAGTCAAACACACTAACTGATTGCACGAGAGAGGCTTGTGTTGGCATTGACCCTCAGCACGGCAATTTAACAGGAATCTCATAACAGGTACAGGACGTCACATCGACATCATGGAGCACAACAAACTGAAAACTGTCGTCCCTGGGTGGGCTCGAACCACCAACCTTTAGATTAACAGTCTAACGCGCTAACCAATTGCGCCACAGAGACTTGTGGTGTATTTAATACTGACGCTAGATCGCTGCCCATTTGTGCTCTCATCCAACTGAACATGGAGTTTACGAAACAACAACACTTTGTTCCAATGGTTGTGTTAACGTGCATCGAAAGTGCAGCAACATTTTCAAGGAAGTAGCCCTGTAGTTTTCTAATGTTTGTTAGCTGTTTGAATGGCCTTAAAAGGGCAAAGATGTAGCGCAATGTTCGTCAGCGCAACATTATATTAAAAGGCATCTGGCAGGAGTAAATTCAGCCACAATCACAAATATATTATGATAAATATATATTTTAAACAACTGCATTTTCACAAATGTAATATATAATCGCCAAGCCCATTCAAAAATAATTAGGGGACTGACTCCGGAAGAATGATGAAGTGGCTAGTCACTTTTATGGCGTATAGGCATACATTTACACACAAAAACTCTGGACCAACATTGTCCTTCTCGCGAGATAAATATAAATAATACGTTTTTTCATACCAGATTGACATCATTTACGTTGTCATACTAGCCAGATTAATAAGAATAAATTATATGTTCCTTGGAGAACACAGAATGATCAAGCTATTGAGTAACAGAAGATCAGAGACCATTGACAGCCATTTTACCAGTAGGTATAGTAACTTGTCATCTTTCATGTTCAACAACACACCAATCACATGTTACAACAGGAAACACAGCAGGTCAAAAGCAAGCTTACTGTAAGGCCAGGAAGGTCTTCCATATCACTAGAAATAGAAAGACAGCATCCCTGGGTGGGGTCAAATCACCAACTTTTAAATGAACAGTCTAACGCGCCAACAAATTGCACCACAGAGACTTGTGGTTATACTGACCCTCAGCAGGCCAAAGTCTCATGGAAGCTAACGCCAAGTCAGGAAGGGGGACTTCACAATCTGAAAAATGTCATCCCTGGGTGGTGTCAAAGCACCAACCTTTAGATTGACAGTCAAACACACTAACTGATTGCACGAGAGAGGCTTGTGTTGGCATTGACCCTCAGCACGGCAATTTAACAGGAATCTCATAACAGGTACAGGACGTCACATCGACATCATGGAGCACAACAAACTGAAAACTGTCGTCCCTGGGTGGGCTCGAACCACCAACCTTTAGATTAACAGTCTAACGCGCTAACCAATTGCGCCACAGAGACTTGTGGTGTATTTAATACTGACGCTAGATCGCTGGCCATTTGTGCTCTCATCCAACTGAACATGGAGTTTACGAAACAACAACACTTTGTTCCAATGGTTGTGTTAACGTGCATCGAAAGTGCAGCAACATTTTCAAGGAAGTAGCCCTGTAGTTTTCTAATGTTTGTTAGCTGTTTGAATGGCCTTAAAAGGGCAAAGATGTAGCGCAATGTTCGTCAGCGCAACATTATATTAAAAGGCATCTGGCAGGAGTAAATTCAGCCACAATCACAAATATATTATGATAAATATATATTTTAAACAACTGCATTTTCACAAATTTAATATATAATCGCCAAGCCCATTCAAAAATAATTAGGGGACTGACTCCGGAAGAATGATGAAGTGGCTAGTCACTTTTATGGCGTATAGGCATACATTTACACACAAACACACTGGACCAACATTGTCCTTCTCGCGAGATAAATATAAATAATACGTTTTTTCATACCAGATTGACATCATTTACGTTGTCATACTAGCCAGATTAATAAGAATAAATTATATGTTCCTTGGAGAACACAGAATGATCAAGCTATTGAGTAACAGAAGATCAGAGACCATTGACAGCCATTTTACCAGTAGGTATAGTAACTTGTCATCTTTCATGTTCAACAACACACCAATCACATGTTACAACAGGAAACACAGCAGGTCAAAAGCAAGCTTACTGTAAGGCCAGGAAGGTCTTCCATATCACTAGAAATAGAAAGACAGCATCCCTGGGTGGGCTCAAATCACCAACTTTTAAATGAACAGTCTAACGCGCCAACAAATTGCACCACAGAGACTTGTGGTTATACTGACCCTCAGCAGGCCAAAGTCTCATGGAAGCTCACGCCAAGTCAGGAAGGGGGACTTCACAATCTGAAAAATGTCATCCCTGGGTGGTGTCAAAGCACCAACCTTTAGATTGACAGTCAAACACACTAACTGATTGCACGAGAGAGGCTTGTGTTGGCATTGACCCTCAGCACGGCAATTTAACAGGAATCTCATAACAGGTACAGGACGTCACATCGACATCATGGAGCACAACAAACTGAAAACTGTCGTCCCTGGGTGGGCTCGAACCACCAACCTTTAGATTAACAGTCTAACGCGCTAACCAATTGCGCCACAGAGACTTGTGGTGTATTTAATACTGACGCTAGATCGCTGGCCATTTGTGCTCTCATCCAACTGAACATGGAGTTTACGAAACAACAACACTTTGTTCCAATGGTTGTGTTAACGTGCATCGAAAGTGCAGCAACATTTTCAAGGAAGTAGCCCTGTAGTTTTCTAATGTTTGTTAGCTGTTTGAATGGCCTTAAAAGGGCAAAGATGTAGCGCAATGTTCGTCAGCGCAACATTATATTAAAAGGCATCTGGCAGGAGTAAATTCAGCCACAATCACAAATATATTATGATAAATATATATTTTAAACAACTGCATTTTCACAAATGTAATATATAATCGCCAAGCCCATTCAAAAATAATTAGGGGACTGACTCCGGAAGAATGATGAAGTGGCTAGTCACTTTTATGGCGTATAGGCATACATTTACACACAAAAACTCTGGACCAACATTGTCCTTCTCGCGAGATAAATATAAATAATACGTTTTTTCATACCAGATTGACATCATTTACGTTGTCATACTAGCCAGATTAATAAGAATAAATTATATGTTCCTTGGAGAACACAGAATGATCAAGCTATTGAGTAACAGAAGATCAGAGACCATTGACAGCCATTTTACCAGTAGGTATAGTAACTTGTCATCTTTCATGTTCAACAACACACCAATCACATGTTACAACAGGAAACACAGCAGGTCAAAAGCAAGCTTACTGTAAGGCCAGGAAGGTCTTCCATATCACTAGAAATAGAAAGACAGCATCCCTGGGTGGGCTCAAATCACCAACTTTTAAATGAACAGTCTAACGCGCCAACAAATTGCACCACAGAGACTTGTGGTTATACTGACCCTCAGCAGGCCAAAGTCTCATGGAAGCTCACGCCAAGTCAGGAAGGGGGACTTCACAATCTGAAAAATGTCATCCCTGGGTGGTGTCAAAGCACCAACCTTTAGATTGACAGTCAAACACACTAACTGATTGCACGAGAGAGGCTTGTGTTGGCATTGACCCTCAGCACGGCAATTTAACAGGAATCTCATAACAGGTACAGGACGTCACATCGACATCATGGAGCACAACAAACTGAAAACTGTCGTCCCTGGGTGGGCTCGAACCACCAACCTTTAGATTAACAGTCTAACGCGCTAACCAATTGCGCCACAGAGACTTGTGGTGTATTTAATACTGACGCTAGATCGCTGGCCATTTGTGCTCTCATCCAACTGAACATGGAGTTTACGAAACAACAACACTTTGTTCCAATGGTTGTGTTAACGTGCATCGAAAGTGCAGCAACATTTTCAAGGAAGTAGCCCTGTAGTTTTCTAATGTTTGTTAGCTGTTTGAATGGCCTTAAAAGGGCAAAGATGTAGCGCAATGTTCGTCAGCGCAACATTATATTAAAAGGCATCTGGCAGGAGTAAATTCAGCCACAATCACAAATATATTATGATAAATATATATTTTAAACAACTGCATTTTCACAAATGTAATATATAATCGCCAAGCCCATTCAAAAATAATTAGGGGACTGACTCCGGAAGAATGATGAAGTGGCTAGTCACTTTTATGGCGTATAGGCATACATTTACACACAAAAACTCTGGACCAACATTGTCCTTCTCGCGAGATAAATATAAATAATACGTTTTTTCATACCAGATTGACATCATTTACGTTGTCATACTAGCCAGATTAATAAGAATAAATTATATGTTCCTTGGAGAACACAGAATGATCAAGCTATTGAGTAACAGAAGATCAGAGACCATTGACAGCCATTTTACCAGTAGGTATAGTAACTTGTCATCTTTCATGTTCAACAACACACCAATCACATGTTACAACAGGAAACACAGCAGGTCAAAAGCAAGCTTACTGTAAGGCCAGGAAGGTCTTCCATATCACTAGAAATAGAAAGACAGCATCCCTGGGTGGGCTCAAATCACCAACTTTTAAATGAACAGTCTAACGCGCCAACAAATTGCACCACAGAGACTTGTGGTTATACTGACCCTCAGCAGGCCAAAGTCTCATGGAAGCTCACGCCAAGTCAGGAAGGGGGACTTCACAATCTGAAAAATGTCATCCCTGGGTGGTGTCAAAGCACCAACCTTTAGATTGACAGTCAAACACACTAACTGATTGCACGAGAGAGGCTTGTGTTGGCATTGACCCTCAGCACGGCAATTTAACAGGAATCTCATAACAGGTACAGGACGTCACATCGACATCATGGAGCACAACAAACTGAAAACTGTCGTCCCTGGGTGGGCTCGAACCACCAACCTTTAGATTAACAGTCTAACGCGCTAACCAATTGCGCCACAGAGACTTGTGGTGTATTTAATACTGACGCTAGATCGCTGCCCATTTGTGCTCTCATCCAACTGAACATGGAGTTTACGAAACAACAACACTTTGTTCCAATGGTTGTGTTAACGTGCATCGAAAGTGCAGCAACATTTTCAAGGAAGTAGCCCTGTAGTTTTCTAATGTTTGTTAGCTGTTTGAATGGCCTTAAAAGGGCAAAGATGTAGCGCAATGTTCGTCAGCGCAACATTATATTAAAAGGCATCTGGCAGGAGTAAATTCAGCCACAATCACAAATATATTATGATAAATATATATTTTAAACAACTGCATTTTCACAAATGTAATATATAATCGCCAAGCCCATTCAAAAATAATTAGGGGACTGACTCCGGAAGAATGATGAAGTGGCTAGTCACTTTTATGGCGTATAGGCATACATTTACACACAAAAACTCTGGACCAACATTGTCCTTCTCGCGAGATAAATATAAATAATACGTTTTTTCATACCAGATTGACATCATTTACGTTGTCATACTAGCCAGATTAATAAGAATAAATTATATGTTCCTTGGAGAACACAGAATGATCAAGCTATTGAGTAACAGAAGATCAGAGACCATTGACAGCCATTTTACCAGTAGGTATAGTAACTTGTCATCTTTCATGTTCAACAACACACCAATCACATGTTACAACAGGAAACACAGCAGGTCAAAAGCAAGCTTACTGTAAGGCCAGGAAGGTCTTCCATATAACTAGAAATAGAAAGACAGCATCCCTGGGTGGGCTCAAATCACCAACTTTTAAATGAACAGTCTAACGCGCCAACAAATTGCACCACAGAGACTTGTGGTTATACTGACCCTCAGCAGGCCAAAGTCTCATGGAAGCTCACGCCAAGTCAGGAAGGGGGACTTCACAATCTGAAAAATGTCATCCCTGGGTGGTGTCAAAGCACCAACCTTTAGATTGACAGTCAAACACACTAACTGATTGCACGAGAGAGGCTTGTGTTGGCATTGACCCTCAGCACGGCAATTTAACAGGAATCTCATAACAGGTACAGGACGTCACATCGACATCATGGAGCACAACAAACTGAAAACTGTCGTCCCTGGGTGGGCTCGAACCACCAACCTTTAGATTAACAGTCTAACGCGCTAACCAATTGCGCCACAGAGACTTGTGGTGTATTTAATACTGACGCTAGATCGCTGGCCATTTGTGCTCTCATCCAACTGAACATGGAGTTTACGAAACAACAACACTTTGTTCCAATGGTTGTGTTAACGTGCATCGAAAGTGCAGCAACATTTTCAAGGAAGTAGCCCTGTAGTTTTCTAATGTTTGTTAGCTGTTTGAATGGCCTTAAAAGGGCAAAGATGTAGCGCAATGTTCGTCAGCGCAACATTATATTAAAAGGCATCTGGCAGGAGTAAATTCAGCCACAATCACAAATATATTATGATAAATATATATTTTAAACAACTGCATTTTCACAAATTTAATATATAATCGCCAAGCCCATTCAAAAATAATTAGGGGACTGACTCCGGAAGAATGATGAAGTGGCTAGTCACTTTTATGGCGTATAGGCATACATTTACACACAAAAACTCTGGACCAACATTGTCCTTCTCGCGAGATAAATATAAATAATACGTTTTTTCATACCAGATTGACATCATTTACGTTGTCATACTAGCCAGATTAATAAGAATAAATTATATGTTCCTTGGAGAACACAGAATGATCAAGCTATTGAGTAACAGAAGATCAGAGACCATTGACAGCCATTTTACCAGTAGGTATAGTAACTTGTCATCTTTCATGTTCAACAACACACCAATCACATGTTACAACAGGAAACACAGCAGGTCAAAAGCAAGCTTACTGTAAGGCCAGGAAGGTCTTCCATATCACTAGAAATAGAAAGACAGCATCCCTGGGTGGGGTCAAATCACCAACTTTTAAATGAACAGTCTAACGCGCCAACAAATTGCACCACAGAGACTTGTGGTTATACTGACCCTCAGCAGGCCAAAGTCTCATGGAAGCTAACGCCAAGTCAGGAAGGGGGACTTCACAATCTGAAAAATGTCATCCCTGGGTGGTGTCAAAGCACCAACCTTTAGATTGACAGTCAAACACACTAACTGATTGCACGAGAGAGGCTTGTGTTGGCATTGACCCTCAGCACGGCAATTTAACAGGAATCTCATAACAGGTACAGGACGTCACATCGACATCATGGAGCACAACAAACTGAAAACTGTCGTCCCTGGGTGGGCTCGAACCACCAACCTTTAGATTAACAGTCTAACGCGCTAACCAATTGCGCCACAGAGACTTGTGGTGTATTTAATACTGACGCTAGATCGCTGGCCATTTGTGCTCTCATCCAACTGAACATGGAGTTTACGAAACAACAACACTTTGTTCCAATGGTTGTGTTAACGTGCATCGAAAGTGCAGCAACATTTTCAAGGAAGTAGCCCTGTAGTTTTCTAATGTTTGTTAGCTGTTTGAATGGCCTTAAAAGGGCAAAGATGTAGCGCAATGTTCGTCAGCGCAACATTATATTAAAAGGCATCTGGCAGGAGTAAATTCAGCCACAATCACAAATATATTATGATAAATATATATTTTAAACAACTGCATTTTCACAAATTTAATATATAATCGCCAAGCCCATTCAAAAATAATTAGGGGACTGACTCCGGAAGAATGATGAAGTGGCTAGTCACTTTTATGGCGTATAGGCATACATTTACACACAAACACACTGGACCAACATTGTCCTTCTCGCGAGATAAATATAAATAATACGTTTTTTCATACCAGATTGACATCATTTACGTTGTCATACTAGCCAGATTAATAAGAATAAATTATATGTTCCTTGGAGAACACAGAATGATCAAGCTATTGAGTAACAGAAGATCAGAGACCATTGACAGCCATTTTACCAGTAGGTATAGTAACTTGTCATCTTTCATGTTCAACAACACACCAATCACATGTTACAACAGGAAACACAGCAGGTCAAAAGCAAGCTTACTGTAAGGCCAGGAAGGTCTTCCATATCACTAGAAATAGAAAGACAGCATCCCTAGGTGGGCTCAAATCACCAACTTTTAAATGAACAGTCTAACGCGCCAACAAATTACACCACAGAGACTTGTGGTTATACTGACCCTCAGCAGGCCAAAGTCTCATGGAAGCTAACGCCAAGTCAGGAAGGGGGACTTCACAATCTGAAAAACGTCATCCCTGGGTGGTGTCAAAGAACCAACCTTTAGATAGACAGTCAAACACACTAACTGATTGCACGAGAGAGGCTTGTGTTGGCATTGACCCTCAGCACTGCAATTTAACAGGAATCTCATAACAGGTACAGGACGTCACATCGACATCATGGAGCACAACAAACTGAAAACTGTCGTCCCTGGGTGGGCTCGAACCACCAACCTTTAGATTAACAGTCTAACGCGCTAACCAATTGCGCCACAGAGACTTGTGGTGTATTTAACACTGACGCTAGATCGCTGGCCATTTGTGCTCTCATCCAACTGAACATGGAGTTTACGAAACAACAACACTTTGTTCCAATGGTTGTGTTAACGTGCATCGAAAGTGCAGCAACATTTTCAAGGAAGTAGCCCTGTAGTTTTCTAATGTTTGTTAGCTGTTTGAATGGCCTTAAAAGGGCAAAGATGTAGCGCAATGTTCGTCAGCGCAACATTATATTAAAAGGCATCTGGCAGGAGTAAATTCAGCCACAATCACAAATATATTATGATAAATATATATTTTAAACAACTGCATTTTCACAAATGTAATATATAATCGCCAAGCCCATTCAAAAATAATTAGGGGACTGACTCCGGAAGAATGATGAAGTGGCTAGACACTTTTATGGCGTATAGGCATACATTTACACACAAAAACTCTGGACCAACATTGTCCTTCTCGCGAGATAAATATAAATAATACGTTTTTTCATACCAGATTGACATCATTTACGTTGTCATACTAGCCAGATTAATAAGAATAAATTATATGTTCCTTGGAGAACACAGAATGATCAAGCTATTGAGTAACAGAAGATCAGAGACCATTGACAGCCATTTTACCAGTAGGTATAGTAACTTGTCATCTTTCATGTTCAACAACACACCAATCACATGTTACAACAGGAAACACAGCAGGTCAAAAGCAAGCTTACTGTAAGGCCAGGAAGGTCTTCCATATAACTAGAAATAGAAAGACAGCATCCCTGGGTGGGCTCAAATCACCAACTTTTAAATGAACAGTCTAACGCGCCAACAAATTGCACCACAGAGACTTGTGGTTATACTGACCCTCAGCAGGCCAAAGTCTCATGGAAGCTCACGCCAAGTCAGGAAGGGGGACTTCACAATCTGAAAAATGTCATCCCTGGGTGGTGTCAAAGCACCAACCTTTAGATTGACAGTCAAACACACTAACTGATTGCACGAGAGAGGCTTGTGTTGGCATTGACCCTCAGCACGGCAATTTAACAGGAATCTCATAACAGGTACAGGACGTCACATCGACATCATGGAGCACAACAAACTGAAAACTGTCGTCCCTGGGTGGGCTCGAACCACCAACCTTTAGATTAACAGTCTAACGCGCTAACCAATTGCGCCACAGAGACTTGTGGTGTATTTAATACTGACGCTAGATCGCTGGCCATTTGTGCTCTCATCCAACTGAACATGGAGTTTACGAAACAACAACACTTTGTTCCAATGGTTGTGTTAACGTGCATCGAAAGTGCAGCAACATTTTCAAGGAAGTAGCCCTGTAGTTTTCTAATGTTTGTTAGCTGTTTGAATGGCCTTAAAAGGGCAAAGATGTAGCGCAATGTTCGTCAGCGCAACATTATATTAAAAGGCATCTGGCAGGAGTAAATTCAGCCACAATCACAAATATATTATGATAAATATATATTTTAAACAACTGCATTTTCACAAATTTAATATATAATCGCCAAGCCCATTCAAAAATAATTAGGGGACTGACTCCGGAAGAATGATGAAGTGGCTAGTCACTTTTATGGCGTATAGGCATACATTTACACACAAAAACTCTGGACCAACATTGTCCTTCTCGCGAGATAAATATAAATAATACGTTTTTTCATACCAGATTGACATCATTTACGTTGTCATACTAGCCAGATTAATAAGAATAAATTATATGTTCCTTGGAGAACACAGAATGATCAAGCTATTGAGTAACAGAAGATCAGAGACCATTGACAGCCATTTTACCAGTAGGTATAGTAACTTGTCATCTTTCATGTTCAACAACACACCAATCACATGTTACAACAGGAAACACAGCAGGTCAAAAGCAAGCTTACTGTAAGGCCAGGAAGGTCTTCCATATCACTAGAAATAGAAAGACAGCATCCCTGGGTGGGGTCAAATCACCAACTTTTAAATGAACAGTCTAACGCGCCAACAAATTGCACCACAGAGACTTGTGGTTATACTGACCCTCAGCAGGCCAAAGTCTCATGGAAGCTAACGCCAAGTCAGGAAGGGGGACTTCACAATCTGAAAAATGTCATCCCTGGGTGGTGTCAAAGCACCAACCTTTAGATTGACAGTCAAACACACTAACTGATTGCACGAGAGAGGCTTGTGTTGGCATTGACCCTCAGCACGGCAATTTAACAGGAATCTCATAACAGGTACAGGACGTCACATCGACATCATGGAGCACAACAAACTGAAAACTGTCGTCCCTGGGTGGGCTCGAACCACCAACCTTTAGATTAACAGTCTAACGCGCTAACCAATTGCGCCACAGAGACTTGTGGTGTATTTAATACTGACGCTAGATCGCTGGCCATTTGTGCTCTCATCCAACTGAACATGGAGTTTACGAAACAACAACACTTTGTTCCAATGGTTGTGTTAACGTGCATCGAAAGTGCAGCAACATTTTCAAGGAAGTAGCCCTGTAGTTTTCTAATGTTTGTTAGCTGTTTGAATGGCCTTAAAAGGGCAAAGATGTAGCGCAATGTTCGTCAGCGCAACATTATATTAAAAGGCATCTGGCAGGAGTAAATTCAGCCACAATCACAAATATATTATGATAAATATATATTTTAAACAACTGCATTTTCACAAATGTAATATATAATCGCCAAGCCCATTCAAAAATAATTAGGGGACTGACTCCGGAAGAATGATGAAGTGGCTAGTCACTTTTATGGCGTATAGGCATACATTTACACACAAACACACTGGACCAACATTGTCCTTCTCGCGAGATAAATATAAATAATACGTTTTTTCATACCAGATTGACATCATTTACGTTGTCATACTAGCCAGATTAATAAGAATAAATTATATGTTCCTTGGAGAACACAGAATGATCAAGCTATTGAGTAACAGAAGATCAGAGACCATTGACAGCCATTTTACCAGTAGGTATAGTAACTTGTCATCTTTCATGTTCAACAACACACCAATCACATGTTACAACAGGAAACACAGCAGGTCAAAAGCAAGCTTACTGTAAGGCCAGGAAGGTCTTCCATATCACTAGAAATAGAAAGACAGCATCCCTGGGTGGGCTCAAATCACCAACTTTTAAATGAACAGTCTAACGCGCCAACAAATTGCACCACAGAGACTTGTGGTTATACTGACCCTCAGCAGGCCAAAGTCTCATGGAAGCTAACGCCAAGTCAGGAAGGGGGACTTCACAATCTGAAAAACGTCATCCCTGGGTGGTGTCAAAGCACCAACCTTTAGATTGACAGTCAAACACACTAACTGATTGCACGAGAGAGGCTTGTGTTGGCATTGACCCTCAGCACGGCAATTTAACAGGAATCTCATAACAGGTACAGGACGTCACATCGACATCATGGAGCACAACAAACTGAAAACTGTCGTCCCTGGGTGGGCTCGAACCACCAACCTTTAGATTAACAGTCTAACGCGCTAACCAATTGCGCCACAGAGACTTGTGGTGTATTTAACACTGACGCTAGATCGCTGGCCATTTGTGCTCTCATCCAACTGAACATGGAGTTTACGAAACAACAACACTTTGTTCCAATGGTTGTGTTAACGTGCATCGAAAGTGCAGCAACATTTTCAAGGAAGTAGCCCTGTAGTTTTCTAATGTTTGTTAGCTTTTTGAATGGCCTTAAAAGGGAAAAGATGTAGCGCAATGTTCGTCAGCGCAACATTATATTAAAAGGCATCTGGCAGGAGTAAATTCAGCCACAATCACAAATATATTATGATAAATATATATTTTAAACAACTGCATTTTCACAAATGTAATATATAATCGCCAAGCCCATTCAAAAATAATTAGGGGACTGACTCCGGAAGAATGATGAAGTGGCTAGTCACTTTTATGGCGTATAGGCATACATTTACACACAAACACACTGGACCAACATTGTCCTTCTCGCGAGATAAATATAAATAATACGTTTTTTCATACCAGATTGACATCATTTACGTTGTCATACTAGCCAGACTAATAAGAATAAATTATATGTTCCTTGGAGAACACAGAATGATCAAGCTATTGAGTAACAGAAGATCAGAGACCATTGACAGCCATTTTACCAGTAGGTATAGTAACTTGTCATCTTTCATGTTCAACAACACACCAATCACATGTTACAACAGGAAACACAGCAGGTCAAAAGCAAGCTTACTGTAAGGCCAGGAAGGTCTTCCATATCACTAGAAATAGAAAGACAGCATCCCTGGGTGGGCTCAAATCACCAACTTTTAAATGAACAGTCTAACGCGCCAACAAATTGCACCACAGAGACTTGTGGTTATACTGACCCTCAGCAGGCCAAAGTCTCATGGAAGCTAACGCCAAGTCAGGAAGGGGGACTTCACAATCTGAAAAATCTCATCCCTGGGTGGTGTCAAAGCACCAACCTTTAGATTGACAGTCAAACACACTAACTGATTGCACGAGAGAGGCTTGTGTTGGCATTGACCCTCAGCACGGCAATTTAACAGGAATCTCATAACAGGTACCTCATAACAGGTACAGGACGTCACATCGACATCATGGAGCACAACAAACTGAAAACTGTCGTCCCTGGGTGGGCTCGAACCACCAACCTTTAGATTAACAGTCTAACGCGCTAACCAATTGCGCCACAGAGACTTGTGGTGTATTTAATACTGACGCTAGATCACTGGCCATTTGTGCTCTCATCCAACTGAACATGGAGTTTACGAAACAACAACACTTTGTTCCAATGGTTGTGTTAACGTGCATCGAAAGTGCAGCAACATTTTCAGGGAAGTAGCCCTGTAGTTTTCTAATGTTTGTTAGCTGTTTGAATGGCCTTAAAAGGGCAAAGATGTAGCGCAATGTTCGTCAGCGCAACATTATATTAAAAGGCATCTGGCAGGAGTAAATTCAGCCACAATCACAAATATATTATGATAAATATATATTTTAAACAACTGCATTTTCACAAATGTAATATATAATCGCCAAGCCCATTCAAAAATAATTAGGGGACTGACTCCGGAAGAATGATGAAGTGGCTAGTCACTTTTATGGCGTATAGGCATACATTTACACACAAACACACTGGACCAACATTGTCCTTCTCGCGAGATAAATATAAATAATACGTTTTTTCATACCAGATTGACATCATTTACGTTGTCATACTAGCCAGATTAATAAGAATAAATTATATGTTCCTTGGAGAACACAGAATGATCAAGCTATTGAGTAACAGAAGATCAGAGACCATTGACAGCCATTTTACCAGTAGGTATAGTAACTTGTCATCTTTCATGTTCAACAACACACCAATCACATGTTACAACAGGAAACACAGCAGGTCAAAAGCAAGCTTACTGTAAGGCCTGGAAGGTCTTCCATATCACTAGAAATAGAAAGACAGCATCCCTGGGTGGGCTCAAATCACCAACTTTTAAATGAACAGTCTAACGCGCCAACAAATTGCACCACAGAGACTTGTGGTTATACTGACCCTCAGCAGGCCAAAGTCTCATGGAAGCTAACGCCAAGTAAGGAAGGGGGACTTCACAATCTGAAAAACGTCATCCCTGGGTGGTGTCAAAGCACCAACCTTTAGATTGACAGTCAAACACACTAACTGATTGCACGAGAGAGGCTTGTGTTGGCATTGACCCTCAGCACGGCAATTTAACAGGAATCTCATAACAGGTACAGGACGTCACATCGACATCATGGAGCACAACAAACTGAAAACTGTCGTCCCTGGGTGGGCTCGAACCACCAACCTTTAGATTAACAGTCTAACGCGCTAACCAATTGCGCCACAGAGACTTGTGGTGTATTTAATACTGACGCTAGATCGCTGGCCATTTGTGCTCTCATCCAACTGAACATGGAGTTTACGAAACAACAACACTTTGTTCCAATGGTTGTGTTAACGTGCATCGAAAGTGCAGCAACATTTTCAAGGAAGTAGCCCTGTAGTTTTCTAATGTTTGTTAGCTGTTTGAATGGCCTTAAAAGGGCAAAGATGTAGCGCAATGTTCGTCAGCGCAACATTATATTAAAAGGCATCTGGCAGGAGTAAATTCAGCCACAATCACAAATATATTATGATAAATATATATTTTAAACAACTGCATTTTCACAAATGTAATATATAATCGCCAAGCCCATTCAAAAATAATTAGGGGACTGACTCCGGAAGAATGATGAAGTGGCTAGTCACTTTTATGGCGTATAGGCATACATTTACACACAAACACACTGGACCAACATTGTCCTTCTCGCGAGATAAATATAAATAATACGTTTTTTCATACCAGATTGACATCATTTACGTTGTCATACTAGCCAGATTAATAAGAATAAATTATATGTTCCTTGGAGAACACAGAATGATCAAGCTATTGAGTAACAGAAGATCAGAGACCATTGACAGCCATTTTACCAGTAGGTATAGTAACTTGTCATCTTTCATGTTCAACAACACACCAATCACATGTTACAACAGGAAACACAGCAGGTCAAAAGCAAGCTTACTGTAAGGCCAGGAAGGTCTTCCATATCACTAGAAATAGAAAGACAGCATCCCTGGGTGGGCTCAAATCACCAACTTTTAAATGAACAGTCTAACGCGCCAACAAATTGCACCACAGAGACTTGTGGTTATACTGACCCTCAGCAGGCCAAAGTCTCATGGAAGCTAACGCCAAGTCAGGAAGGGGGACTTCACAATCTGAAAAACGTCATCCCTGGGTGGTGTCAAAGCACCAACCTTTAGATTGACAGTCAAACACACTAACTGATTGCACGAGAGAGGCTTGTGTTGGCATTGACCCTCAGCACGGCAATTTAACAGGAATCTCATAACAGGTACAGGACGTCACATCGACATCATGGAGCACAACAAACTGAAAACTGTCGTCCCTGGGTGGGCTCGAACCACCAACCTTTAGATTAACAGTCTAACGCGCTAACCAATTGCGCCACAGAGACTTGTGGTGTATTTAACACTGACGCTAGATCGCTGGCCATTTGTGCTCTCATCCAACTGAACATGGAGTTTACGAAACAACAACACTTTGTTCCAATGGTTGTGTTAACGTGCATCGAAAGTGCAGCAACATTTTCAAGGAAGTAGCCCTGTAGTTTTCTAATGTTTGTTAGCTTTTTGAATGGCCTTAAAAGGGAAAAGATGTAGCGCAATGTTCGTCAGCGCAACATTATATTAAAAGGCATCTGGCAGGAGTAAATTCAGCCACAATCACAAATATATTATGATAAATATATATTTTAAACAACTGCATTTTCACAAATGTAATATATAATCGCCAAGCCCATTCAAAAATAATTAGGGGACTGACTCCGGAAGAATGATGAAGTGGCTAGTCACTTTTATGGCGTATAGGCATACATTTACACACAAACACACTGGACCAACATTGTCCTTCTCGCGAGATAAATATAAATAATACGTTTTTTCATACCAGATTGACATCATTTACGTTGTCATACTAGCCAGACTAATAAGAATAAATTATATGTTCCTTGGAGAACACAGAATGATCAAGCTATTGAGTAACAGAAGATCAGAGACCATTGACAGCCATTTTACCAGTAGGTATAGTAACTTGTCATCTTTCATGTTCAACAACACACCAATCACATGTTACAACAGGAAACACAGCAGGTCAAAAGCAAGCTTACTGTAAGGCCAGGAAGGTCTTCCATATCACTAGAAATAGAAAGACAGCATCCCTGGGTGGGCTCAAATCACCAACTTTTAAATGAACAGTCTAACGCGCCAACAAATTGCACCACAGAGACTTGTGGTTATACTGACCCTCAGCAGGCCAAAGTCTCATGGAAGCTAACGCCAAGTCAGGAAGGGGGACTTCACAATCTGAAAAATCTCATCCCTGGGTGGTGTCAAAGCACCAACCTTTAGATTGACAGTCAAACACACTAACTGATTGCACGAGAGAGGCTTGTGTTGGCATTGACCCTCAGCACGGCAATTTAACAGGAATCTCATAACAGGTACCTCATAACAGGTACAGGACGTCACATCGACATCATGGAGCACAACAAACTGAAAACTGTCGTCCCTGGGTGGGCTCGAACCACCAACCTTTAGATTAACAGTCTAACGCGCTAACCAATTGCGCCACAGAGACTTGTGGTGTATTTAATACTGACGCTAGATCACTGGCCATTTGTGCTCTCATCCAACTGAACATGGAGTTTACGAAACAACAACACTTTGTTCCAATGGTTGTGTTAACGTGCATCGAAAGTGCAGCAACATTTTCAGGGAAGTAGCCCTGTAGTTTTCTAATGTTTGTTAGCTGTTTGAATGGCCTTAAAAGGGCAAAGATGTAGCGCAATGTTCGTCAGCGCAACATTATATTAAAAGGCATCTGGCAGGAGTAAATTCAGCCACAATCACAAATATATTATGATAAATATATATTTTAAACAACTGCATTTTCACAAATGTAATATATAATCGCCAAGCCCATTCAAAAATAATTAGGGGACTGACTCCGGAAGAATGATGAAGTGGCTAGTCACTTTTATGGCGTATAGGCATACATTTACACACAAACACACTGGACCAACATTGTCCTTCTCGCGAGATAAATATAAATAATACGTTTTTTCATACCAGATTGACATCATTTACGTTGTCATACTAGCCAGATTAATAAGAATAAATTATATGTTCCTTGGAGAACACAGAATGATCAAGCTATTGAGTAACAGAAGATCAGAGACCATTGACAGCCATTTTACCAGTAGGTATAGTAACTTGTCATCTTTCATGTTCAACAACACACCAATCACATGTTACAACAGGAAACACAGCAGGTCAAAAGCAAGCTTACTGTAAGGCCAGGAAGGTCTTCCATATCACTAGAAATAGAAAGACAGCATCCCTGGGTGGGCTCAAATCACCAACTTTTAAATGAACAGTCTAACGCGCCAACAAATTGCACCACAGAGACTTGTGGTTATACTGACCCTCAGCAGGCCAAAGTCTCATGGAAGCTCACGCCAAGTCAGGAAGGGGGACTTCACAATCTGAAAAATGTCATCCCTGGGTGGTGTCAAAGCACCAACCTTTAGATTGACAGTCAAACACACTAACTGATTGCACGAGAGACGCTTGTGTTGGCATTGACCCTCGGCACGGCAATTTAACAGGAATCTCATAACAGGTACAGGACGTCACATCGACATCATGGAGCACAACAAACTGAAAGCTGTCGTCCCTGGGTGGGCTCGAACCACCAACCTTTAGATTAACAGTCTAACGCGCTAACCAATTGCACCACAGAGACTTGTGGTGTATTTAATACTGACGCTAGATCACTGGCCATTTGTGCTCTCATCCAACTGAACATGGAGTTTACGAAACAACAACACTTTGTTCCAATGGTTGTGTTAACGTGCATCGAAAGTGCAGCAACATTTTCAAGGAAGTAGCCCTGTAGTTTTCTAATGTTTGTTAGCTGTTTGAATGGCCTTAAAAGGGCAAAGATGTAGCGCAATGTTCGTCAGCGCAACATTATATTAAAAGGCATCTGGCAGGAGTAAATTCAGCCACAATCACAAATATATTATGATAAATATATATTTTAAACAACTGCATTTTCACAAATGTAATATATAATCGCCAAGCCCATTCAAAAATAATTAGGGGACTGACTCCGGAAGAATGATGAAGTGGCTAGTCACTTTTATGGCGTATAGGCATACATTTACACACAAAAACTCTGGACCAACATTGTCCTTCTCGCGAGATAAATATAAATAATACGTTTTTTCATACCAGATTGACATCATTTACGTTGTCATACTAGCCAGATTAATAAGAATAAATTATATGTTCCTTGGAGAACACAGAATGATCAAGCTATTGAGTAACAGAAGATCAGAGACCATTGACAGCCATTTTACCAGTAGGTATAGTAACTTGTCATCTTTCATGTTCAACAACACACCAATCACATGTTACAACAGGAAACACAGCAGGTCAAAAGCAAGCTTACTGTAAGGCCAGGAAGGTCTTCCATATAACTAGAAATAGAAAGACAGCATCCCTGGGTGGGCTCAAATCACCAACTTTTAAATGAACAGTCTAACGCGCCAACAAATTGCACCACAGAGACTTGTGGTTATACTGACCCTCAGCAGGCCAAAGTCTCATGGAAGCTAACGCCAAGTCAGGAAGGGGGACTTCACAATCTGAAAAATTTCATCCCTGGGTGGTGTCAAAGCACCAACCTTTAGATTGACAGTCAAACACACTAACTGATTGCACGAGAGAGGCTTGTGTTGGCATTGACCCTCAGCACGGCAATTTAACAGGAATCTCATAACAGGTACAGGACGTCACATCGACATCATGGAGCACAACAAACTGAAAACTGTCGTCCCTGGGTGGGCTCAAACCACCAACCTTTAGATTAACAGTCTAACGCGCTAACCAATTGCGCCACAGAGACTTGTGGTGTATTTAATACTGACGCTAGATCACTGGCCATTTGTGCTCTCATCCAACTGAACATGGAGTTTACGAAACAACAACACTTTGTTCCAATGGTTGTGTTAACGTGCATCGAAAGTGCAGCAACATTTTCAAGGAAGTAGCCCTGTAGTTTTCTAATGTTTGTTAGCTGTTTGAATGGCCTTAAAAGGGCAAAGATGTAGCGCAATGTTCGTCAGCGCAACATTATATTAAAAGGCATCTGGCAGGAGTAAATTCAGCCACAATCACAAATATATTATGATAAATATATATTTTAAACAACTGCATTTTCACAAATGTAATATATAATCGCCAAGCCCATTCAAAAATAATTAGGGGACTGACTCCGGAAGAATGATGAAGTGGCTAGTCACTTTTATGGCGTATAGGCATACATTTACACACAAACACACTGGACCAACATTGTCCTTCTCGCGAGATAAATATAAATAATACGTTTTTTCATACCAGATTGACATCATTTACGTTGTCATACTAGCCAGATTAATAAGAATAAATTATATGTTCCTTGGAGAACACAGAATGATCAAGCTATTGAGTAACAGAAGATCAGAGACCATTGACAGCCATTTTACCAGTAGGTATAGTAACTTGTCATCTTTCATGTTCAACAACACACCAATCACATGTTACAACAGGAAACACAGCAGGTCAAAAGCAAGCTTACTGTAAGGCCAGGAAGGTCTTCCATATAACTAGAAATAGAAAGACAGCATCCCTGGGTGGGCTCAAATCACCAACTTTTAAATGAACAGTCTAACGCGCCAACAAATTGCACCACAGAGACTTGTGGTTATACTGACCCTCAGCAGGCCAAAGTCTCATGGAAGCTCACGCCAAGTCAGGAAGGGGGACTTCACAATCTGAAAAATGTCATCCCTGGGTGGTGTCAAAGCACCAACCTTTAGATTGACAGTCAAACACAATAACTGATTGCACGAGAGAGGCTTGTGTTGGCATTGACCCTCAGCACGGCAATTTAACAGGAATCTCATAACAGGTACAGGACGTCACATCGACATCATGGAGCACAACAAACTGAAAACTGTCGTCCCTGGGTGGGCTCGAACCACCAACCTTTAGATTAACAGTCTAACGCGCTAACCAATTGCGCCACAGAGACTTGTGGTGTATTTAATACTGACGCTAGATCACTGGCCATTTGTGCTCTCATCCAACTGAACATGGAGTTTACGAAACAACAACACTTTGTTCCAATGGTTGTGTTAACGTGCATCGAAAGTGCAGCAACATTTTCAAGGAAGTAGCCCTGTAGTTTTCTAATGTTTGTTAGCTGTTTGAATGGCCTTAAAAGGGCAAAGATGTAGCGCAATGTTCGTCAGCGCAACATTATATTAAAAGGCATCTGGCAGGAGTAAATTCAGCCACAATCACAAATATATTATGATAAATATATATTTTAAACAACTGCATTTTCACAAATGTAATATATAATCGCCAAGCCCATTCAAAAATAATTAGGGGACTGACTCCGGAAGAATGATGAAGTGGCTAGTCACTTTTATGGCGTATAGGCATACATTTACACACAAAAACTCTGGACCAACATTGTCCTTCTCGCGAGAAATATATAAATAATACGTTTTTTCATACCAGATTGACATCATTTACGTTGTCATACTAGCCAGATTAATAAGAATAAATTATATGTTCCTTGGAGAACACAGAATGATCAAGCTATTGAGTAACAGAAGATCAGAGACCATTGACAGCCATTTTACCAGTAGGTATAGTAACTTGTCATCTTTCATGTTCAACAACACACCAATCACATGTTACAACAGGAAACACAGCAGGTCAAAAGCAAGCTTACTGTAAGGCCAGGAAGGTCTTCCATATCACTAGAAATAGAAAGACAGCATCCCTGGGTGGGCTCAAATCACCAACTTTTAAATGAACAGTCTAACGCGCCAACAAATTGCACCACAGAGACTTGTGGTTATACTGACCCTCAGCAGGCCAAAGTCTCATGGAAGCTCACGCCAAGTCAGGAAGGGGGACTTCACAATCTGAAAAATGTCATCCCTGGGTGGTGTCAAAGCACCAACCTTTAGATTGACAGTCAAACACACTAACTGATTGCACGAGAGAGGCTTGTGTTGGCATTGACCCTCAGCACGGCAATTTAACAGGAATCTCATAACAGGTACCTCATAACAGGTACAGGACGTCACATCGACATCATGGAGCACAACAAACTGAAAACTGTCGTCCCTGGGTGGGCTCGAACCACCAACCTTTAGATTAACAGTCTAACGCACTAACCAATTGCGCCACAGAGACTTGTGGTGTATTTAATACTGACGCTAGATCGCTGGCCATTTGTGCTCTCATCCAACTGAACATGGAGTTTACGAAACAACAACACTTTGTTCCAATGGTTGTGTTAACGTGCATCGAAAGTGCAGCAACATTTTCAGGGAAGTAGCCCTGTAGTTTTCTAATGTTTGTTAGCTGTTTGAATGGCCTTAAAAGGGCAAAGATGTAGCGCAATGTTCGTCAGCGCAACATTATATTAAAAGGCATCTGGCAGGAGTAAATTCAGCCACAATCACAAATATATTATGATAAATATATATTTTAAACAACTGCATTTTCACAAATGTAATATATAATCGCCAAGCCCATTCAAAAATAATTAGGGGACTGACTCCGGAAGAATGATGAAGTGGCTAGTCACTTTTATGGCGTATAGGCATACATTTACACACAAACACACTGGACCAACATTGTCCTTCTCGCGAGATAAATATAAATAATACGTTTTTTCATACCAGATTGACATCATTTACGTTGTCATACTAGCCAGATTAATAAGAATAAATTATATGTTCCTTGGAGAACACAGAATGATCAAGCTATTGAGTAACAGAAGATCAGAGACCATTGACAGCCATTTTACCAGTAGGTATAGTAACTTGTCATCTTTCATGTTCAACAACACACCAATCACATGTTACAACAGGAAACACAGCAGGTCAAAAGCAAGCTTACTGTAAGGCCTGGAAGGTCTTCCATATCACTAGAAATAGAAAGACAGCATCCCTGGGTGGGCTCAAATCACCAACTTTTAAATGAACAGTCTAACGCGCCAACAAATTGCACCACAGAGACTTGTGGTTATACTGACCCTCAGCAGGCCAAAGTCTCATGGAAGCTAACGCCAAGTAAGGAAGGGGGACTTCACAATCTGAAAAACGTCATCCCTGGGTGGTGTCAAAGCACCAACCTTTAGATTGACAGTCAAACACACTAACTGATTGCACGAGAGAGGCTTGTGTTGGCATTGACCCTCAGCACGGCAATTTAACAGGAATCTCATAACAGGTACCTCATAACAGGTACAGGACGTCACATCGACATCATGGAGCACAACAAACTGAAAACTGTCGTCCCTGGGTGGGCTCGAACCACCAACCTTTAGATTAACAGTCTAACGCGCTAACCAATTGCGCCACAGAGACTTGTGGTGTATTTAACACTGACGCTAGATCGCTGGCCATTTGTGCTCTCATCCAACTGAACATGGAGTTTACGAAACAACAACACTTTGTTCCAATGGTTGTGTTAACGTGCATCGAAAGTGCAGCAACATTTTCAAGGAAGTAGCCCTGTAGTTTTCTAATGTTTGTTAGCTTTTTGAATGGCCTTAAAAGGGAAAAGATGTAGCGCAATGTTCGTCAGCGCAACATTATATTAAAAGGCATCTGGCAGGAGTAAATTCAGCCACAATCACAAATATATTATGATAAATATATATTTTAAACAACTGCATTTTCACAAATGTAATATATAATCGCCAAGCCCATTCAAAAATAATTAGGGGACTGACTCCGGAAGAATGATGAAGTGGCTAGTCACTTTTATGGCGTATAGGCATACATTTACACACAAACACACTGGACCAACATTGTCCTTCTCGCGAGATAAATATAAATAATACGTTTTTTCATACCAGATTGACATCATTTACGTTGTCATACTAGCCAGACTAATAAGAATAAATTATATGTTCCTTGGAGAACACAGAATGATCAAGCTATTGAGTAACAGAAGATCAGAGACCATTGACAGCCATTTTACCAGTAGGTATAGTAACTTGTCATCTTTCATGTTCAACAACACACCAATCACATGTTACAACAGGAAACACAGCAGGTCAAAAGCAAGCTTACTGTAAGGCCAGGAAGGTCTTCCATATCACTAGAAATAGAAAGACAGCATCCCTGGGTGGGCTCAAATCACCAACTTTTAAATGAACAGTCTAACGCGCCAACAAATTGCACCACAGAGACTTGTGGTTATACTGACCCTCAGCAGGCCAAAGTCTCATGGAAGCTCACGCCAAGTCAGGAAGGGGGACTTCACAATCTGAAAAATGTCATCCCTGGGTGGTGTCAAAGCACCAACCTTTAGATTGACAGTCAAACACACTAACTGATTGCACGAGAGACGCTTGTGTTGGCATTGACCCTCGGCACGGCAATTTAACAGGAATCTCATAACAGGTACAGGACGTCACATCGACATCATGGAGCACAACAAACTGAAAGCTGTCGTCCCTGGGTGGGCTCGAACCACCAACCTTTAGATTAACAGTCTAACGCGCTAACCAATTGCACCACAGAGACTTGTGGTGTATTTAATACTGACGCTAGATCACTGGCCATTTGTGCTCTCATCCAACTGAACATGGAGTTTACGAAACAACAACACTTTGTTCCAATGGTTGTGTTAACGTGCATCGAAAGTGCAGCAACATTTTCAAGGAAGTAGCCCTGTAGTTTTCTAATGTTTGTTAGCTGTTTGAATGGCCTTAAAAGGGCAAAGATGTAGCGCAATGTTCGTCAGCGCAACATTATATTAAAAGGCATCTGGCAGGAGTAAATTCAGCCACAATCACAAATATATTATGATAAATATATATTTTAAACAACTGCATTTTCACAAATGTAATATATAATCGCCAAGCCCATTCAAAAATAATTAGGGGACTGACTCCGGAAGAATGATGAAGTGGCTAGTCACTTTTATGGCGTATAGGCATACATTTACACACAAAAACTCTGGACCAACATTGTCCTTCTCGCGAGATAAATATAAATAATACGTTTTTTCATACCAGATTGACATCATTTACGTTGTCATACTAGCCAGATTAATAAGAATAAATTATATGTTCCTTGGAGAACACAGAATGATCAAGCTATTGAGTAACAGAAGATCAGAGACCATTGACAGCCATTTTACCAGTAGGTATAGTAACTTGTCATCTTTCATGTTCAACAACACACCAATCACATGTTACAACAGGAAACACAGCAGGTCAAAAGCAAGCTTACTGTAAGGCCAGGAAGGTCTTCCATATAACTAGAAATAGAAAGACAGCATCCCTGGGTGGGCTCAAATCACCAACTTTTAAATGAACAGTCTAACGCGCCAACAAATTGCACCACAGAGACTTGTGGTTATACTGACCCTCAGCAGGCCAAAGTCTCATGGAAGCTCACGCCAAGTCAGGAAGGGGGACTTCACAATCTGAAAAATGTCATCCCTGGGTGGTGTCAAAGCACCAACCTTTAGATTGACAGTCAAACACACTAACTGATTGCACGAGAGAGGCTTGTGTTGGCATTGACCCTCAGCACGGCAATTTAACAGGAATCTCATAACAGGTACAGGACGTCACATCGACATCATGGAGCACAACAAACTGAAAACTGTCGTCCCTGGGTGGGCTCGAACCACCAACCTTTAGATTAACAGTCTAACGCGCTAACCAATTGCGCCACAGAGACTTGTGGTGTATTTAATACTGACGCTAGATCGCTGGCCATTTGTGCTCTCATCCAACTGAACATGGAGTTTACGAAACAACAACACTTTGTTCCAATGGTTGTGTTAACGTGCATCGAAAGTGCAGCAACATTTTCAAGGAAGTAGCCCTGTAGTTTTCTAATGTTTGTTAGCTGTTTGAATGGCCTTAAAAGGGCAAAGATGTAGCGCAATGTTCGTCAGCGCAACATTATATTAAAAGGCATCTGGCAGGAGTAAATTCAGCCACAATCACAAATATATTATGATAAATATATATTTTAAACAACTGCATTTTCACAAATGTAATATATAATCGCCAAGCCCATTCAAAAATAATTAGGGGACTGACTCCGGAAGAATGATGAAGTGGCTAGTCACTTTTATGGCGTATAGGCATACATTTACACACAAAAACTCTGGACCAACATTGTCCTTCTCGCGAGATAAATATAAATAATACTGTTTTTTCATACCAGATTGACATCATTTACGTTGTCATACTAGCCAGATTAATAAGAATAAATTATATGTTCCTTGGAGAACACAGAATGATCAAGCTATTGAGTAACAGAAGATCAGAGACCATTGACAGCCATTTTACCAGTAGGTATAGTAACTTGTCATCTTTCATGTTCAACAACACACCAATCACATGTTACAACAGGAAACACAGCAGGTCAAAAGCAAGCTTACTGTAAGGCCAGGAAGGTCTTCCATATCACTAGAAATAGAAAGACAGCATCCCTGGGTGGGCTCAAATCACCAACTTTTAAATGAACAGTCTAACGCGCCAACAAATTGCACCACAGAGACTTGTGGTTATACTGACCCTCAGCAGGCCAAAGTCTCATGGAAGCTCACGCCAAGTCAGGAAGGGGGACTTCACAATCTGAAAAATGTCATCCCTGGGTGGTGTCAAAGCACCAACCTTTAGATTGACAGTCAAACACACTAACTGATTGCACGAGAGAGGCTTGTGTTGGCATTGACCCTCAGCACGGCAATTTAACAGGAATCTCATAACAGGTACAGGACGTCACATCGACATCATGGAGCACAACAAACTGAAAACTGTCGTCCCTGGGTGGGCTCGAACCACCAACCTTTAGATTAACAGTCTAACGCGCTAACCAATTGCGCCACAGAGACTTGTGGTGTATTTAATACTGACGCTAGATCGCTGGCCATTTGTGCTCTCATCCAACTGAACATGGAGTTTACGAAACAACAACACTTTGTTCCAATGGTTGTGTTAACGTGCATCGAAAGTGCAGCAACATTTTCAAGGAAGTAGCCCTGTAGTTTTCTAATGTTTGTTAGCTGTTTGAATGGCCTTAAAAGGGCAAAGATGTAGCGCAATGTTCGTCAGCGCAACATTATATTAAAAGGCATCTGGCAGGAGTAAATTCAGCCACAATCACAAATATATTATGATAAATATATATTTTAAACAACTGCATTTTCACAAATGTAATATATAATCGCCAAGCCCATTCAAAAATAATTAGGGGACTGACTCCGGAAGAATGATGAAGTGGCTAGTCACTTTTATGGCGTATAGGCATACATTTACACACAAACACTCTGGACCAACATTGTCCTTCTCGCGAGATAAATATAAATAATACGTTTTTTCATACCAGATTGACATCATTTACGTTGTCATACTAGCCAGATTAATAAGAATAAATTATATGTTCCTTGGAGAACACAGAATGATCAAGCTATTGAGTAACAGAAGATCAGAGACCATTGACAGCCATTTTACCAGTAGGTATAGTAACTTGTCATCTTTCATGTTCAACAACACACCAATCACATGTTACAACAGGAAACACAGCAGGTCAAAAGCAAGCTTACTGTAAGGCCAGGAAGGTCTTCCATATCACTAGAAATAGAAAGACAGCATCCCTGGGTGGGCTCAAATCACCAACTTTTAAATGAACAGTCTAACGCGCCAACAAATTGCACCACAGAGACTTGTGGTTATACTGACCCTCAGCAGGCCAAAGTCTCATGGAAGCTCACGCCAAGTCAGGAAGGGGGACTTCACAATCTGAAAAATGTCATCCCTGGGTGGTGTCAAAGCACCAACCTTTAGATTGACAGTCAAACACACTAACTGATTGCACGAGAGAGGCTTGTGTTGGCATTGACCCTCAGCACGGCAATTTAACAGGAATCTCATAACAGGTACAGGACGTCACATCGACATCATGGAGCACAACAAACTGAAAACTGTCGTCCCTGGGTGGGCTCGAACCACCAACCTTTAGATTAACAGTCTAACGCGCTAACCAATTGCGCCACAGAGACTTATTGTGTATTTAATACTGACGCTAGATCGCTGGCCATTTGTGCTCTCATCCAACTGAACATGGAGTTTACGAAACAACAACACTTTGTTCCAATGGTTGTGTTAACGTGCATCGAAAGTGCAGCAACATTTTCAAGGAAGTAGCCCTGTAGTTTTCTAATGTTTGTTAGCTGTTTGAATGGCCTTAAAAGGGCAAAGATGTAGCGCAATGTTCGTCAGCGCAACATTATATTAAAAGGCATCTGGCAGGAGTAAATTCAGCCACAATCACAAATATATTATGATAAATATATATTTTAAACAACTGCATTTTCACAAATGTAATATATAATCGCCAAGCCCATTCAAAAATAATTAGGGGACTGACTCCGGAAGAATGATGAAGTGGCTAGTCACTTTTATGGCGTATAGGCATACATTTACACACAAAAACTCTGGACCAACATTGTCCTTCTCGCGAGATAAATATAAATAATACGTTTTTTCATACCAGATTGACATCATTTACGTTGTCATACTAGCCAGATTAATAAGAATAAATTATATGTTCCTTGGAGAACACAGAATGATCAAGCTATTGAGTAACAGAAGATCAGAGACCATTGACAGCCATTTTACCAGTAGGTATAGTAACTTGTCATCTTTCATGTTCAACAACACACCAATCACATGTTACAACAGGAAACACAGCAGGTCAAAAGCAAGCTTACTGTAAGGCCAGGAAGGTCTTCCATATCACTAGAAATAGAAAGACAGCATCCCTGGGTGGGCTCAAATCACCAACTTTTAAATGAACAGTCTAACGCGCCAACAAATTGCACCACAGAGACTTGTGGTTATACTGACCCTCAGCAGGCCAAAGTCTCATGGAAGCTCACGCCAAGTCAGGAAGGGGGACTTCACAATCTGAAAAATGTCATCCCTGGGTGGTGTCAAAGCACCAACCTTTAGATTGACAGTCAAACACACTAACTGATTGCACGAGAGAGGCTTGTGTTGGCATTGACCCTCAGCACGGCAATTTAACAGGAATCTCATAACAGGTACAGGACGTCACATCGACATCATGGAGCACAACAAACTGAAAACTGTCGTCCCTGGGTGGGCTCGAACCACCAACCTTTAGATTAACAGTCTAACGCGCTAACCAATTGCGCCACAGAGACTTATTGTGTATTTAATACTGACGCTAGATCGCTGGCCATTTGTGCTCTCATCCAACTGAACATGGAGTTTACGAAACAACAACACTTTGTTCCAATGGTTGTGTTAACGTGCATCGAAAGTGCAGCAACATTTTCAAGGAAGTAGCCCTGTAGTTTTCTAATGTTTGTTAGCTGTTTGAATGGCCTTAAAAGGGCAAAGATGTAGCGCAATGTTCGTCAGCGCAACATTATATTAAAAGGCATCTGGCAGGAGTAAATTCAGCCACAATCACAAATATATTATGATAAATATATATTTTAAACAACTGCATTTTCACAAATGTAATATATAATCGCCAAGCCCATTCAAAAATAATTAGGGGACTGACTCCGGAAGAATGATGAAGTGGCTAGTCACTTTTATGGCGTATAGGCATACATTTACACACAAAAACTCTGGACCAACATTGTCCTTCTCGCGAGATAAATATAAATAATACGTTTTTTCATACCAGATTGACATCATTTACGTTGTCATACTAGCCAGATTAATAAGAATAAATTATATGTTCCTTGGAGAACACAGAATGATCAAGCTATTGAGTAACAGAAGATCAGAGACCATTGACAGCCATTTTACCAGTAGGTATAGTAACTTGTCATCTTTCATGTTCAACAACACACCAATCACATGTTACAACAGGAAACACAGCAGGTCAAAAGCAAGCTTACTGTAAGGCCAGGAAGGTCTTCCATATCACTAGAAATAGAAAGACAGCATCCCTGGGTGGGCTCAAATCACCAACTTTTAAATGAACAGTCTAACGCGCCAACAAATTGCACCACAGAGACTTGTGGTTATACTGACCCTCAGCAGGCCAAAGTCTCATGGAAGCTCACGCCAAGTCAGGAAGGGGGACTTCACAATCTGAAAAATGTCATCCCTGGGTGGTGTCAAAGCACCAACCTTTAGATTGACAGTCAAACACACTAACTGATTGCACGAGAGAGGCTTGTGTTGGCATTGACCCTCAGCACGGCAATTTAACAGGAATCTCATAACAGGTACAGGACGTCACATCGACATCATGGAGCACAACAAACTGAAAACTGTCGTCCCTGGGTGGGCTCGAACCACCAACCTTTAGATTAACAGTCTAACGCGCTAACCAATTGCGCCACAGAGACTTATTGTGTATTTAATACTGACGCTAGATCGCTGGCCATTTGTGCTCTCATCCAACTGAACATGGAGTTTACGAAACAACAACACTTTGTTCCAATGGTTGTGTTAACGTGCATCGAAAGTGCAGCAACATTTTCAAGGAAGTAGCCCTGTAGTTTTCTAATGTTTGTTAGCTGTTTGAATGGCCTTAAAAGGGCAAAGATGTAGCGCAATGTTCGTCAGCGCAACATTATATTAAAAGGCATCTGGCAGGAGTAAATTCAGCCACAATCACAAATATATTATGATAAATATATATTTTAAACAACTGCATTTTCACAAATGTAATATATAATCGCCAAGCCCATTCAAAAATAATTAGGGGACTGACTCCGGAAGAATGATGAAGTGGCTAGTCACTTTTATGGCGTATAGGCATACATTTACACACAAAAACTCTGGACCAACATTGTCCTTCTCGCGAGATAAATATAAATAATACGTTTTTTCATACCAGATTGACATCATTTACGTTGTCATACTAGCCAGATTAATAAGAATAAATTATATGTTCCTTGGAGAACACAGAATGATCAAGCTATTGAGTAACAGAAGATCAGAGACCATTGACAGCCATTTTACCAGTAGGTATAGTAACTTGTCATCTTTCATGTTCAACAACACACCAATCACATGTTACAACAGGAAACACAGCAGGTCAAAAGCAAGCTTACTGTAAGGCCAGGAAGGTCTTCCATATCACTAGAAATAGAAAGACAGCATCCCTGGGTGGGCTCAAATCACCAACTTTTAAATGAACAGTCTAACGCGCCAACAAATTGCACCACAGAGACTTGTGGTTATACTGACCCTCAGCAGGCCAAAGTCTCATGGAAGCTCACGCCAAGTCAGGAAGGGGGACTTCACAATCTGAAAAATGTCATCCCTGGGTGGTGTCAAAGCACCAACCTTTAGATTGACAGTCAAACACACTAACTGATTGCACGAGAGAGGCTTGTGTTGGCATTGACCCTCAGCACGGCAATTTAACAGGAATCTCATAACAGGTACAGGACGTCACATCGACATCATGGAGCACAACAAACTGAAAACTGTCGTCCCTGGGTGGGCTCGAACCACCAACCTTTAGATTAACAGTCTAACGCACTAACCAATTGCGCCACAGAGACTTGTGGTGTATTTAATACTGACGCTAGATCGCTGGCCATTTGTGCTCTCATCCAACTGAACATGGAGTTTACGAAACAACAACACTTTGTTCCAATGGTTGTGTTAACGTGCATCGAAAGTGCAGCAACATTTTCAAGGAAGTAGCCCTGTAGTTTTCTAATGTTTGTTAGCTGTTTGAATGGCCTTAAAAGGGCAAAGATGTAGCGCAATGTTCGTCAGCGCAACATTATATTAAAAGGCATCTGGCAGGAGTAAATTCAGCCACAATCACAAATATATTATGATAAATATATATTTTAAACAACTGCATTTTCACAAATGTAATATATAATCGCCAAGCCCATTCAAAAATAATTAGGGGACTGACTCCGGAAGAATGATGAAGTGGCTAGTCACTTTTATGGCGTATAGGCATACATTTACACACAAAAACTCTGGACCAACATTGTCCTTCTCGCGAGATAAATATAAATAATACGTTTTTTCATACCAGATTGACATCATTTACGTTGTCATACTAGCCAGATTAATAAGAATAAATTATATGTTCCTTGGAGAACACAGAATGATCAAGCTATTGAGTAACAGAAGATCAGAGACCATTGACAGCCATTTTACCAGTAGGTATAGTAACTTGTCATCTTTCATGTTCAACAACACACCAATCACATGTTACAACAGGAAACACAGCAGGTCAAAAGCAAGCTTACTGTAAGGCCAGGAAGGTCTTCCATATCACTAGAAATAGAAAGACAGCATCCCTGGGTGGGCTCAAATCACCAACTTTTAAATGAACAGTCTAACGCGCCAACAAATTGCACCACAGAGACTTGTGGTTATACTGACCCTCAGCAGGCCAAAGTCTCATGGAAGCTCACGCCAAGTCAGGAAGGGGGACTTCACAATCTGAAAAATGTCATCCCTGGGTGGTGTCAAAGCACCAACCTTTAGATTGACAGTCAAACACACTAACTGATTGCACGAGAGAGGCTTGTGTTGGCATTGACCCTCAGCACGGCAATTTAACAGGAATCTCATAACAGGTACAGGACGTCACATCGACATCATGGAGCACAACAAACTGAAAACTGTCGTCCCTGGGTGGGCTCGAACCACCAACCTTTAGATTAACAGTCTAACGCGCTAACCAATTGCGCCACAGAGACTTGTGGTGTATTTAATACTGACGCTAGATCGCTGGCCATTTGTGCTCTCATCCAACTGAACATGGAGTTTACGAAACAACAACACTTTGTTCCAATGGTTGTGTTAACGTGCATCGAAAGTGCAGCAACATTTTCAAGGAAGTAGCCCTGTAGTTTTCTAATGTTTGTTAGCTGTTTGAATGGCCTTAAAAGGGCAAAGATGTAGCGCAATGTTCGTCAGCGCAACATTATATTAAAAGGCATCTGGCAGGAGTAAATTCAGCCACAATCACAAATATATTATGATAAATATATATTTTAAACAACTGCATTTTCACAAATGTAATATATAATCGCCAAGCCCATTCAAAAATAATTAGGGGACTGACTCCGGAAGAATGATGAAGTGGCTAGTCACTTTTATGGCGTATAGGCATACATTTACACACAAAAACTCTGGACCAACATTGTCCTTCTCGCGAGATAAATATAAATAATACGTTTTTTCATACCAGATTGACATCATTTACGTTGTCATACTAGCCAGATTAATAAGAATAAATTATATGTTCCTTGGAGAACACAGAATGATCAAGCTATTGAGTAACAGAAGATCAGAGACCATTGACAGCCATTTTACCAGTAGGTATAGTAACTTGTCATCTTTCATGTTCAACAACACACCAATCACATGTTACAACAGGAAACACAGCAGGTCAAAAGCAAGCTTACTGTAAGGCCAGGAAGGTCTTCCATATCACTAGAAATAGAAAGACAGCATCCCTGGGTGGGCTCAAATCACCAACTTTTAAATGAACAGTCTAACGCGCCAACAAATTGCACCACAGAGACTTGTGGTTATACTGACCCTCAGCAGGCCAAAGTCTCATGGAAGCTAACGCCAAGTCAGGAAGGGGTACTTCACAATCTGAAAAATGTCATCCCTGGGTGGTGTCAAAGCACCAACCTTTAGATTGACAGTCAATCACACTAACTGATTGCACGAGAGAGGCTTGTGTTGGCATTGACCCTCAGCACGGCAATTTAACAGGAATCTCATAACAGGTACAGGACGTCACATCGACATCATGGAGCACAACAAACTGAAAACTGTCGTCCCTGGGTGGGCTCGAACCACCAACCTTTAGATTAACAGTCTAACGCGCTAACCAATTGCGCCACAGAGACTTGTGGTGTATTTAATACTGACGCTAGATCGCTGGCCATTTGTGCTCTCATCCAACTGAACATGGAGTTTACGAAACAACAACACTTTGTTCCAATGGTTGTGTTAACGTGCATCGAAAGTGCAGCAACATTTTCAAGGAAGTAGCCCTGTAGTTTTCTAATGTTTGTTAGCTGTTTGAATGGCCTTAAAAGGGCAAAGATGTAGCGCAATGTTCGTCAGCGCAACATTATATTAAAAGGCATCTGGCAGGAGTAAATTCAGCCACAATCACAAATATATTATGATAAATATATATTTTAAACAACTGCATTTTCACAAATGTAATATATAATCGCCAAGCCCATTCAAAAATAATTAGGGGACTGACTCCGGAAGAATGATGAAGTGGCTAGTCACTTTTATGGCGTATAGGCATACATTTACACACAAAAACTCTGGACCAACATTGTCCTTCTCGCGAGATAAATATAAATAATACGTTTTTTCATACCAGATTGACATCATTTACGTTGTCATACTAGCCAGATTAATAAGAATAAATTATATGTTCCTTGGAGAACACAGAATGATCAAGCTATTGAGTAACAGAAGATCAGAGACCATTGACAGCCATTTTACCAGTAGGTATAGTAACTTGTCATCTTTCATGTTCAACAACACACCAATCACATGTTACAACAGGAAACACAGCAGGTCAAAAGCAAGCTTACTGTAAGGCCAGGAAGGTCTTCCATATCACTAGAAATAGAAAGACAGCATCCCTGGGTGGGCTCAAATCACCAACTTTTAAATGAACAGTCTAACGCGACAACAAATTGCACCACAGAGACTTGTGGTTATACTGACCCTCAGCAGGCCAAAGTCTCATGGAAGCTAACGCCAAGTCAGGAAGGGGGACTTCACAATCTGAAAAATGTCATCCCTGGGTGGTGTCAAAGCACCAACCTTTAGATTGACAGTCAATCACACTAACTGATTGCACGAGAGAGGCTTGTGTTGGCATTGACCCTCAGCACGGCAATTTAACAGGAATCTCATAACAGGTACAGGACGTCACATCGACATCATGGAGCACAACAAACTGAAAACTGTCGTCCCTGGGTGGGCTCGAACCACCAACCTTTAGATTAACAGTCTAACGCGCTAACCAATTGCGCCACAGAGACTTGTGGTGTATTTAATACTGACGCTAGATCGCTGGCCATTTGTGCTCTCATCCAACTGAACATGGAGTTTACGAAACAACAACACTTTGTTCCAATGGTTGTGTTAACGTGCATCGAAAGTGCAGCAACATTTTCAAGGAAGTAGCCCTGTAGTTTTCTAATGTTTGTTAGCTGTTTGAATGGCCTTAAAAGGGCAAAGATGTAGCGCAATGTTCGTCAGCGCAACATTATATTAAAAGGCATCTGGCAGGAGTAAATTCAGCCACAATCACAAATATATTATGATAAATATATATTTTAAACAACTGCATTTTCACAAATGTAATATATAATCGCCAAGCCCATTCAAAAATAATTAGGGGACTGACTCCGGAAGAATGATGAAGTGGCTAGTCACTTTTATGGCGTATAGGCAGACATTTACACACAAAAACTCTGGACCAACATTGTCCTTCTCGCGAGATAAATATAAATAATACGTTTTTTCATACCAGATTGACATCATTTACGTTGTCATACTAGCCAGATTAATAAGAATAAATTATATGTTCCTTGGAGAACACAGAATGATCAAGCTATTGAGTAACAGAAGATCAGAGACCATTGACAGCCATTTTACCAGTAGGTATAGTAACTTGTCATCTTTCATGTTCAACAACACACCAATCACATGTTACAACAGGAAACACAGCAGGTCAAAAGCAAGCTTACTTGCTTAAGGCCAAGAAGGTCTTCCATATCACTAGAAATAGAAAGACAGCATCCCTGGGTGGGCTCAAATAACCAACTTTTAAATGAACAGTCTAACGCGCCAACAAATTGCACCACAGAGACTTGTGGTTATACTGACCCTCAGCAGGCCAAAGTCTCATGGAAGCTAACGCCAAGTCAGGAAGGGGGACTTCACAATCTGAAAAATGTCATTCCTGGGTGGTGTCAAAGCACCAACCTTTAGATTGACAGTCAAACACACTAACTGATTGCACGAGAGAGGCTTGTGTTGGCATTGACCCTCAGCACGGCAATTTAACAGGAATCTCATAACAGGTACAGGACGTCACATCGACATCATGGAGCACAACAAACTGAAAACTGCCGTCCCAGGGTGGGCTTGAACCACCAACCTTTAGATTAACAGTCTAACGCGCTAACCAATTGCGCCACAGAGACTTGTGGTGTATTTAATACTGACGCTAGATCGCTGGCCATTTGTGCTCTCATCCAACTGAACATGGAGTTTACGAAACAACAACACTTTGTTCCAATGGTTGTGTTAACGTGCATCGAAAGTGCAGCAACATTTTCAAGGAAGTAGCCCTGTAGTTTTCTAATGTTTGTTAGCTTTTTGAATGGCCTTAAAAGGGAAAAGATGTAGCGCAATGTTCGTCAGCGCAACATTATATTAAAAGGCATCTGGCAGGAGTAAATTCAGCCACAATCACAAATATATTATGATAAATATATATTTTAAACAACTGCATTTTCACAAATGTAATATATAATCGCCAAGCCCATTCAAAAATAATTAGGGGACTGACTCCGGAAGAATGATGAAGTGGCTAGTCACTTTCATGGCGTATAGGCATACATTTACACACAAACACACTGGACCAACATTGTCCTTCTCGCGAGATAAATATAAATAATAAGTTTTTTCATACCAGATTGACATCATTTACATTGTCATACTAGCCAGATGAATAAGAATAAATTATATGTTCCTTGGAGAACACAGAATGATCAAGCTATTGAGTAACAGAAGATCAGAGACCATTGACAGCCATTTTACCAGTAGGTATAGTAACTTGTCATCTTTCATGTTCAACAACACACCAATCACATGTTACAACAGGAAACACAGCAGGTCAAAAGCAAGCTTACTGTAAGGCCAGGAAGGTCTTCCATATCACTAGAAATAGAAAGACAGCATCCCTGGGTGGGCTCAAATCACCAACTTTTAAATTAACAGTCTAACGCGCCAACAAATTGCACCACAGAGACTTGTGGTTATACTGACCCTCAGCAGGCCAAAGTCTCATGGAAGCTCACGCCAAGTCAGGAAGGGTCAGTTCACATCTCCACAATCTGAAAAATGTCATCCCTTGGTGGTGTCAAAGCACCAACCTTTAGATTGACAGTCAAACACGCTAACTGATTGAACGAGAGAGGCTTGTGTTGGCATTGACCCTCAGCACGGCAATTTAACAGGAATCTCATAACAGGTACAGAACGTCACATCGACATCATGAAGCACAACAAACTGAAGTCCTGGGTGGGCTCAAACCACCAACCTTTAGATTAACAGTCTAACGCGCTAACCAATTGCGCCACAGAGACTTGTGGTGTATTTAATACTGACGCTAGATCGCTGGCCATTTGTACTCTCATCCAACTGAACATGGAGTTTACGAAACAACAACACTTTGTTCCAATGGTTGTGTTAACGTGCATCGAAAGTGCAGCAACATTTTCAAGGAAGTAGCCCTGTAGTTTTCTAATGTTTGTTAGCTTTTTGAATGGCCTTAAAAGGGCAAAGATGTAGCGCAATGTTCGTCAGCGCAACATTATATTAAAAGGCATCTGGCAGGAGTAAATTCAGCCACAATCACAAATATATTATGATAAATATATATTTTAAACAACTGCATTTTCACAAATGTAATATATAATCGCCAAGCCCATTCAAAAATAATTAGGGGACTGACTCCGGAAGAATGATGAAGTGGCTAGTCACTTTCATGGCGTATAGGCATACATTTACACACAAACACACTGGACCAACATTGTCCTTCTCGCGAGATAAATATACATAATACGTTTTTTCATACCAGATTGACATCATTTACATTGTCATACTAGCCAGATTAATAAGAATAAATGATATGTTCCTTGGAGAACACAGAATGATCAAGCTATTGAGTAACAGAAGATCAGAGACCATTGACAGCCATTTTACCAGTAGGTATAGTAAGTTGTCATCTTTCATGTTCAACAACACACCAATCACATGTTACAACAGGAAACACAGCAGGTCAAAAGCAAGCTTACTGTAAGGCCAGGAAGGTCTTCCATATCACTAGAAATAGAAAGACAGCATCCCTGGGTGGGCTCAAATCACCAACTTTTAAATGAACAGTCTAACGCGCCAACAAATTGCACCACAGAGACTTGTGGTTATACTGACCCTCAGCAGGCCAAAGTCTCATGGAAGCTCACGCCAAGTCAGGAAGGGGGACTTCACAATCTGAAAAATGTCATCCCTGGGTGGTGTCAAAGTACCAACCTTTAAATTGACAGTCAAACACACTAACTGATTGCACAAGAGAGGCTTGTGTTGGCACGTCAATTTAACAGGAATCTCATAACGTCACATCGACATCATGGAGCACAACAAACTGAAAACTGTCGTCCCTGGGTGGGCTCGAACCACCAACCTTTAGATTAACAGTCTAACGCGCTAACCAATTGCGCCACAGAGACTTGTGGTGTATTTAATACTGACGCTAGATCGCTGGCCATTTGTGCTCTCATCCAACTGAACATGGAGTTTACGAAACAACAACACTTTGTTCCAATGGTTGTGTTAACGTGCATCGAAAGTGCAGCAACATTTTCAAGGAAGTAGCCCTGTAGTTTTCTAATGTTTGTTAGCTGTTTGAATGGCCTTAAAAGGGCAAAGATGTAGCGCAATGTTCGTCAGCGCAACATTATATTAAAAGGCATCTGGCAGGAGTAAATTCAGCCACAATCACAAATATATTATGATAAATATATATTTTAAACAACTGCATTTTCACAAATGTAATATATAATCGCCAAGCCCATTCAAAAATAATTAGGGGACTGACTCCGGAAGAATGATGAAGTGGCTAGTCACTTTTATGGCGTATAGGCATACATTTACACACAAAAACTCTGGACCAACATTGTCCTTCTCGCGAGATAAATATAAATAATATGTTTTTTCATACCAGATTGACATCATTTACGTTGTCATACTAGCCAGATTAATAAGAATAAATTATATGTTCCTTGGAGAACACAGAATGATCAAGCTATTGAGTAACAGAAGATCAGAGACCATTGACAGCCATTTTACCAGTAGGTATAGTAACTTGTCATCTTTCATGTTCAACAACACACCAATCACATGTTACAACAGGAAACACAGCAGGTCAAAAGCAAGCTTACTGTAAGGCCAGGAAGGTCTTCCATATCACTAGAAATAGAAAGACAGCATCCCTGGGTGGGCTCAAATCACCAACTTTTAAATGAACAGTCTAACGCGACAACAAATTGCACCACAGAGACTTGTGGTTATACTGACCCTCAGCAGGCCAAAGTCTCATGGAAGCTAACGCCAAGTCAGGAAGGGGGACTTCACAATCTGAAAAATGTCATCCCTGGGTGGTGTCAAAGCACCAACCTTTAGATTGACAGTCAATCACACTAACTGATTGCACGAGAGAGGCTTGTGTTGGCATTGACCCTCAGCACGGCAATTTAACAGGAATCTCATAACAGGTACAGGACGTCACATCGACATCATGGAGCACAACAAACTGAAAACTGTCATCCCTGGGTGGGCTCGAACCACCAACCTTTAGATTAACAGTCTAACGCGCTAACCAATTGCGCCACAGAGACTTGTGGTGTATTTAATACTGACGCTAGATCGCTGGCCATTTGTGCTCTCATCCAACTGAACATGGAGTTTACGAAACAACAACACTTTGTTCCAATGGTTGTGTTAACGTGCATCGAAAGTGCAGCAACATTTTCAAGGAAGTAGCCCTGTAGTTTTCTAATGTTTGTTAGCTGTTTGAATGGCCTTAAAAGGGCAAAGATGTAGCGCAATGTTCGTCAGCGCAACATTATATTAAAAGGCATCTGGCAGGAGTAAATTCAGCCACAATCACAAATATATTATGATAAATATATATTTTAAACAACTGCATTTTCACAAATGTAATATATAATCGCCAAGCCCATTCAAAAATAATTAGGGGACTGACTCCGGAAGAATGATGAAGTGGCTAGTCACTTTTATGGCGTATAGGCATACATTTACACACAAAAACTCTGGACCAACATTGTCCTTCTCGCGAGATAAATATAAATAATACGTTTTTTCATACCAGATTGACATCATTTACGTTGTCATACTAGCCAGATTAATAAGAATAAATTATATGTTCCTTGGAGAACACAGAATGATCAAGCTATTGAGTAACAGAAGATCAGAGACCATTGACAGCCATTTTACCAGTAGGTATAGTAACTTGTCATCTTTCATGTTCAACAACACACCAATCAGATGTTACAACAGGAAACACAGCAGGTCAAAAGCAAGCTTACTTGCTTAAGGCCAAGAAGGTCTTCCATATCACTAGAAATAGAAAGACAGCATCCCTGGGTGGGCTCAAATAACCAACTTTTAAATGAACAGTCTAACGCGCCAACAAATTGCACCACAGAGACTTGTGGTTATACTGACCCTCAGCAGGCCAAAGTCTCATGGAAGCTAACGCCAAGTCAGGAAGGGGGACTTCACAATCTGAAAAATGTCATCCCTGGGTGGTGTCAAAGCACCAACCTTTAGATTGACAGTCAAACACACTAACTGATTGCACGAGAGAGGCTTGTGTTGGCATTGACCCTCAGCACGGCAATTTAACAGGAATCTCATAACAGGTACAGGACGTCACATCGACATCATGGAGCACAACAAACTGAAAACTGTCGTCCCAGGGTGGGCTTGAACCACCAACCTTTAGATTAACAGTCTAACGCGCTAACCAATTGCGCCACAGAGACTTGTGGTGTATTTAATACTGACGCTAGATCGCTGGCCATTTGTGCTCTCATCCAACTGAACATGGAGTTTACGAAACAACAACACTTTGTTCCAATGGTTGTGTTAACGTGCATCGAAAGTGCAGCAACATTTTCAAGGAAGTAGCCCTGTAGTTTTCTAATGTTTGTTAGCTTTTTGAATGGCCTTAAAAGGGAAAAGATGTAGCGCAATGTTCGTCAGCGCAACATTATATTAAAAGGCATCTGGCAGGAGTAAATTCAGCCACAATCACAAATATATTATGATAAATATATATTTTAAACAACTGCATTTTCACAAATGTAATATATAATCGCCAAGCCCATTCAAAAATAATTAGGGGACTGACTCCGGAAGAATGATGAAGTGGCTAGTCACTTTCATGGCGTATAGGCATACATTTACACACAAACACACTGGACCAACATTGTCCTTCTCGCGAGATAAATATAAATAATAAGTTTTTTCATACCAGATTGACATCATTTACATTGTCATACTAGCCAGATGAATAAGAATAAATGATATGTTCCTTGGAGAACACAGAATGATCAAGCTATTGAGTAACAGAAGATCAGAGACCATTGACAGCCATTTTACCAGTAGGTATAGTAACTTGTCATCTTTCATGTTCAACAACACACCAATCACATGTTACAACAGGAAACACAGCAGGTCAAAAGCAAGCTTACTGTAAGGCCAGGAAGGTCTTCCATATCACTAGAAATAGAAAGACAGCATCCCTGGGTGGGCTCAAATCACCAACTTTTAAATTAACAGTCTAACGCGCCAACAAATTGCACCACAGAGACTTGTGGTTATACTGACCCTCAGCAGGCCAAAGTCTCATGGAAGCTCACGCCAAGTCAGGAAGGGTCAGTTCACATCTCCACAATCTGAAAAATGTCATCCCTTGGTGGTGTCAAAGCACCAACCTTTAGATTGACAGTCAAACACGCTAACTGATTGAACGAGAGAGGCTTGTGTTGGCATTGACCCTCAGCACGGCAATTTAACAGGAATCTCATAACAGGTACAGAACGTCACATCGACATCATGAAGCACAACAAACTGAAGTCCTGGGTGGGCTCAAACCACCAACCTTTAGATTAACAGTCTAATGCGCTAACCAATTGCGCCACAGAGACTTGTGGTGTATTTAATACTGACGCTAGATCGCTGGCCATTTGTACTCTCATCCAACTGAACATGGAGTTTACGAAACAACAACACTTTGTTCCAATGGTTGTGTTAACGTGCATCGAAAGTGCAGCAACATTTTCAAGGAAGTAGCCCTGTAGTTTTCTAATGTTTGTTAGCTTTTTGAATGGCCTTAAAAGGGCAAAGATGTAGCGCAATGTTCGTCAGCGCAACATTATATTAAAAGGCATCTGGCAGGAGTAAATTCAGCCACAATCACAAATATATTATGATAAATATATATTTTAAACAACTGCATTTTCACAAATGTAATATATAATCGCCAAGCCCATTCAAAAATAATTAGGGGACTGACTCCGGAAGAATGATGAAGTGGCTAGTCACTTTCATGGCGTATAGGCATACATTTACACACAAACACACTGGACCAACATTGTCCTTCTCGCGAGATAAATATACATAATACGTTTTTTCATACCAGATTGACATCATTTACATTGTCATACTAGCCAGATTAATAAGAATAAATGATATGTTCCTTGGAGAACACAGAATGATCAAGCTATTGAGTAACAGAAGATCAGAGACCATTGACAGCCATTTTACCAGTAGGTATAGTAAGTTGTCATCTTTCATGTTCAACAACACACCAATCACATGTTACAACAGGAAACACAGCAGGTCAAAAGCAAGCTTACTGTAAGGCCAGGAAGGTCTTCCATATCACTAGAAATAGAAAGACAGCATCCCTGGGTGGGCTCAAATCACCAACTTTTAAATGAACAGTCTAACGCGCCAACAAATTGCACCACAGAGACTTGTGGTTATACTGACCCTCAGCAGGCCAAAGTCTCATGGAAGCTCACGCCAAGTCAGGAAGGGGGACTTCACAATCTGAAAAATGTCATCCCTGGGTGGTGTCAAAGCACCAACCTTTAAATTGACAGTCAAACACACTAACTGATTGCAGAAGAGAGGCTTGTGTTGGCATTGACCCTCAGCACGTCAATTTAACAGGAATCTCATAACAGGTACAGGACGTCACATCGACATCATGGAGCACAACAAACTGAAAACTATCGTCCCTGGTTGGGTTCGAACCACCAACCTTTAGATTAACAGTCTAACGCGCTAACCAATTGCGCCACAGAGACTTGTGGTGTATTTAATACTGACGCTAGATCGCTGGCCATTTGTGCTCTCATCCAACTGAACATGGAGTTTACGAAACAACAACACTTTGTTCCAATGGTTGTGTTAACGTGCATCGAAAGTGCAGCAACATTTTCAAGGAAGTAGCCCTGTAGTTTTCTAATGTTTGTTAGCTTTTTGAATGGCCTTAAAAGGGAAAAGATGTAGCGCAATGTTCGTCAGCGCAACATTATATTAAAAGGCATCTGGCAGGAGTAAATTCAGCCACAATCACAAATATATTATGATAAATATATATTTTAAACAACTGCATTTTCACAAATGTAATATATAATCGCCAAGCCCATTCAAAAATAATTAGGGGACTGACTCCGGAAGAATGATGAAGTGGCTAGTCACTTTCATGGCGTATAGGCATACATTTACACACAAACACACTGGACCAACATTGTCCTTCTCGCAAGATAAATATAAATAATATGTTTTTTCATACCAGATTGACATCATTTACATTGTCATACTAGCCAGATTAATAAGAATAAATTATATGTTCCTTGGAGAACACAGAATGATCAAGCTATTGAGTAACAGAAGATCAGAGACCATTGACAGCCATTTTACCAGTAGGTATAGTAACTTGTCATCTTTCATGTTCAACAACACACCAATCACATGTTACAACAGGAAACACAGCAGGTCAAAAGCAAGCTTACTGTAAGGCCAGGAAGGTCTTCCATATCACTAGAAATAGAAAGACAGCATCCCTGGGTGGGCTCAAATCACCAACTTTTAAATGAACAGTCTAACGCGCCAACAAATTGCACCACAGAGACTTGTGGTTATACTGACCCTCAGCAGGCCAAAGTCTCATGGAAGCTCACGCCAAGTCAGGAAGGGTCAGTTCACATCTCCACAATCTGAAAAATGTCATCCCTTGGTGGTGTCAAAGCACCAACCTTTAGATTGACAGTCAAACACGCTAACTGATTGAACGAGAGAGGCTTGTGTTGGCATTGACCCTCAGCACGGCAATTTAACAGGAATCTCATAACAGGTACAGAACGTCACATCGACATCATGAAGCACAACAAACTGAAGTCCTGGGTGGGCTCAAACCACCAACCTTTAGATTAACAGTCTAATGCGCTAACCAATTGCGCCACAGAGACTTGTGGTGTATTTAATACTGACGCTAGATCGCTGGCCATTTGTACTCTCATCCAACTGAACATGGAGTTTACGAAACAACAACACTTTGTTCCAATGGTTGTGTTAACGTGCATCGAAAGTGCAGCAACATTTTCAAGGAAGTAGCCCTGTAGTTTTCTAATGTTTGTTAGCTTTTTGAATGGCCTTAAAAGGGAAAAGATGTAGCGCAATGTTCGTCAGCGCAACATTATATTAAAAGGCATCTGGCAGGAGTAAATTCAGCCACAATCACAAATATATTATGATAAATATATATTTTAAACAACTGCATTTTCACAAATGTAATATATAATCGCCAAGCCCATTCAAAAATAATTAGGGGACTGACTCCGGAAGAATGATGAAGTGGCTAGTCACTTTCATGGCGTATAGGCATACATTTACACACAAACACACTGGACCAACATTGTCCTTCTCGCGAGATAAATATACATAATACGTTTTTTCATACCAGATTGACATCATTTACATTGTCATACTAGCCAGATTAATAAGAATAAATGATATGTTCCTTGGAGAACACAGAATGATCAAGCTATTGAGTAACAGAAGATCAGAGACCATTGACAGCCATTTTACCAGTAGGTATAGTAAGTTGTCATCTTTCATGTTCAACAACACACCAATCACATGTTACAACAGGAAACACAGCAGGTCAAAAGCAAGCTTACTGTAAGGCCAGGAAGGTCTTCCATATCACTAGAAATAGAAAGACAGCATCCCTGGGTGGGCTCAAATCACCAACTTTTAAATGAACAGTCTAACGCGCCAACAAATTGCACCACAGAGACTTGTGGTTATACTGACCCTCAGCAGGCCAAAGTCTCATGGAAGCTCACGCCAAGTCAGGAAGGGGGACTTCACAATCTGAAAAATGTCATCCCTGGGTGGTGTCAAAGCACCAACCTTTAAATTGACAGTCAAACACACTAACTGATTGCAGAAGAGAGGCTTGTGTTGGCATTGACCCTCAGCACGTCAATTTAACAGGAATCTCATAACAGGTACAGGACGTCACATCGACATCATGGAGCACAACAAACTGAAAACTATCGTCCCTGGGTGGGCTCGAACCACCAACCTTTAGATTAACAGTCTAACGCGCTAACCAATTGCGCCACAGAGACTTGTGGTGTATTTAATACTGACGCTAGATCGCTGGCCATTTGTGCTCTCATCCAACTGAACATGGAGTTTACGAAACAACAACACTTTGTTCCAATGGTTGTGTTAACGTGCATCGAAAGTGCAGCAACATTTTCAAGGAAGTAGCCCTGTAGTTTTCTAATGTTTGTTAGCTTTTTGAATGGCCTTAAAAGGGAAAAGATGTAGCGCAATGTTCGTCAGCGCAACATTATATTAAAAGGCATCTGGCAGGAGTAAATTCAGCCACAATCACAAATATATTATGATAAATATATATTTTAAACAACTGCATTTTCACAAATGTAATATATAATCGCCAAGCCCATTCAAAAATAATTAGGGGACTGACTCCGGAAGAATGATGAAGTGGCTAGTCACTTTCATGGCGTATAGGCATACATTTACACACAAACACACTGGACCAACATTGTCCTTCTCGCGAGATAAATATAAATAATACGTTTTTTCATACCAGATTGACATCATTTACATTGTCATACTAGCCAGATTAATAAGAATAAATGATATGTTCCTTGGAGAACACAGAATGATCAAGCTATTGAGTAACAGAAGATCAGAGACCATTGACAGCCATTTTACCAGTAGGTATAGTAAGTTGTCATCTTTCATGTTCAACAACACACCAATCACATGTTACAACAGGAAACACAGCAGGTCAAAAGCAAGCTTACTGTAAGGCCAGGAAGGTCTTCCATATCACTAGAAATAGAAAGACAGCATCCCTGGGTGGGCTCAAATCACCAACTTTTAAATGAACAGTCTAACGCGCCAACAAATTGCACCACAGAGACTTGTGGTTATACTGACCCTCAGCAGGCCAAAGTCTCATGGAAGCTCAGGAAGGGGGACTTCACAATCTGAAAAATGTCATCCCTGGGTGGTGTCAAAGGACCAACCTTTAAATTGACAGTCAAACACACTAACTGATTGCAGAAGAGAGGCTTGTGTTGGCATTGACCCTCAGCACGTCAATTTAACAGGAATCTCATAACAGGTACAGGACGTCACATCGACATCATGGAGCACAACAAACCTAAAACTGTCGTCCCTGGGTGGGGTCGAACCACCAACCTTTAGATTAACAGTCTAACGCGCTAACCAATTGCGCCACAGAGACTTGTGGTGTATTTAATACTGACGCTAGATCGCTGGCCATTTGTGCTCTCATCCAACTGAACATGGAGTTTACGAAACAACAACACTTTGTTCCAATGGTTGTGTTAACGTGCATCAAAAGTGCAGCAACATTTTCAAGGAAGTAGCCCTGTAGTTTTCTAATGTTTGTTAGCTTTTTGAATGGCCTTAAAAGGGAAAAGATGTAGCGCAATGTTCGTCAGCGCAACATTATATTAAAAGGCATCTGGCAGGAGTAAATTCAGCCACAATCACAAATATATTATGATAAATATATATTTTAAACAACTGCATTTTCACAAATGTAATATATAATCGCCAAGCCCATTCAAAAATAATTAGGGGACTGACTCCGGAAGAATGATGAAGTGGCTAGTCACTTTCATGGCGTATAGGCATACATTTACACACAAACACACTGGACCAACATTGTCCTTCTCGCGAGATAAATATAAATAATACGTTTTTTCATACCAGATTGACATCATTTACATTGTCATACTAGCCAGATTAATAAGAATAAATGATATGTTCCTTGGAGAACACAGAATGATCAAGCTATTGAGTAACAGAAGATCAGAGACCATTGACAGCCATTTTACCAGTAGGTATAGTAAGTTGTCATCTTTCATGTTCAACAACACACCAATCACATGTTACAACAGGAAACACAGCAGGTCAAAAGCAAGCTTACTGTAAGGCCAGGAAGGTCTTCCATATCACTAGAAATAGAAAGACAGCATCCCTGGGTGGGCTCAAATCACCAACTTTTAAATGAACAGTCTAACGCGCCAACAAATTGCACCACAGAGACTTGTGGTTATACTGACCCTCAGCAGGCCAAAGTCTCATGGAAGCTCAGGAAGGGGGACTTCACAATCTGAAAAATGTCATCCCTGGGTGGTGTCAAAGCACCAACCTTTAAATTGACAGTCAAACACACTAACTGATTGCAGAAGAGAGGCTTGTGTTGGCATTGACCCTCAGCACGTCAATTTAACAGGAATCTCATAACAGGTACAGGACGTCACATCGACATCATGGAGCACAACAAACTGAAAACTGTCGTCCCTGGGTGCGGTCGAACCACCAACCTTTAGATTAACAGTCTAACGCGCTAACCAATTGCGCCACAGAGACTTGTGGTGTATTTAATACTGACGCTAGATCGCTGGCCATTTGTGCTCTCATCCAACTGAACATGGAGTTTACGAAACAACAACACTTTGTTCCAATGGTTGTGTTAACGTGCATCGAAAGTGCAGCAACATTTTCAAGGAAGTAGCCCTGTAGTTTTCTAATGTTTGTTAGCTTTTTGAATGGCCTTAAAAGGGAAAAGATGTAGCGCAATGTTCGTCAGCGCAACATTATATTAAAAGGCATCTGGCAGGAGTAAATTCAGCCACAATCACAAATATATTATGATAAATATATATTTTAAACAACTGCATTTTCACAAATGTAATATATAATCGCCAAGCCCATTCAAAAATAATTAGGGGACTGACTCCGGAAGAATGATGAAGTGGCTAGTCACTTTCATGGCGTATAGGCATACATTTACACACAAACACACTGGACCAACATTGTCCTTCTCGCGAGATAAATATAAATAATACGTTTTTTCATACCAGATTGACATCATTTACATTGTCATACTAGCCAGATTAATAAGAATAAATTATATGTTCCTTGGAGAACACAGAATGATCAAGCTATTGAGTAACAGAAGATCAGAGACCATTGACAGCCATTTTGCCAGTAGGTATAGTAAGTTGTCATCTTTCATGTTCAACAACACACCAATCACATGTTACAACAGGAAACACAGCAGGTCAAAAGCAAGCTTACTGTAAGGCCAGGAAGGTCTTCCATATCACTAGAAATAGAAAGACAGCATCCCTGGGTGGGCTCAAATCACCAACTTTTAAATGAACAGTCTAACGCGCCAACAAATTGCACCACAGAGACTTGTGGTTATACTGACCCTCAGCAGGCCAAAGTCTCATGGAAGCTCACGCCAAGTCAGGAAGGGGGACTTCACAATCTGAAAAATGTCATCCCTGGGTGGTGTCAAAGCACCAACCTTTAGATTGACAGTCAAACACACTAACTGATTGCACGAGAGAGGCTTGTGTTGGCATTGACCCTCAGCAAGTCAATTTAACAGGAATCTCATAACAGGTACAGGACGTCACATCGACATCATGGAGCACAACAAACTGAAAACTGTCGACCCTGGGTGGGCTCGAACCACCAACCTTTAGATTAACAGTCTAACGCGCTAACCAATTGCGCCACAGAGACTTGTGGTGTATTTAATACTGACGCTAGATCGCTGGCCATTTGTGCTCTCATCCAACTGAACATGGAGTTTACGAAACAACAACACTTTGTTCCAATGGTTGTGTTAACGTGCATCGAAAGTGCAGCAACATTTTCAAGGAAGTAGCCCTGTAGTTTTCTAATGTTTGTTAGCTTTTTGAATGGCCTTAAAAGGGAAAAGATGTAGCGCAATGTTCGTCAGCGCAACATTATATTAAAAGGCATCTGGCAGGAGTAAATTCAGCCACAATCACAAATATATTATGATAAATATATATTTTAAACAACTGCATTTTCACAAATGTAATATATAATCGCCAAGCCCATTCAAAAATAATTAGGGGACTGACTCCGGAAGAATGATGAAGTGGCTAGTCACTTTCATGGCGTATAGGCATACATTTACACACAAACACACTGGACCAACATTGTCCTTCTCGTGAGATAAATATAAATAATACGTTTTTTCATACCAGATTGACATCATTTACATTGTCATACTAGCCAGATTAATAAGAATAAATGATATGTTCCTTGGAGAACACAGAATGATCAAGCTATTGAGTAACAGAAGATCAGAGACCATTGACAGCCATTTTACCAGTAGGTATAGTAAGTTGTCATCTTTCATGTTCAACAACACACCAATCACATGTTACAACAGGAAACACAGCAGGTCAAAAGCAAGCTTACTGTAAGGCCAGGAAGGTCTTCCATATCACTAGAAATAGAAAGACAGCATCCCTGGGTGGGCTCAAATCACCAACTTTTAAATGAACAGTCTAACGCGCCAACAAATTGCACCACAGAGACTTGTGGTTATACTGACCCTCAGCAGGCCAAAGTCTCATGGAAGCTCACGCCAAGTCAGGAAGGGTCAGTTCACATCTCCACAATCTGAAAAATGTCATCCCTGGGTGGTGTCAAAGCACCACTGATTGCACGAGAGAGGCTTGTTTTGACATTGAACCTCAGCACGGCAATTTAACAGGAATCTCATAACAGGTACAGGACGTCACATCGACATCATGGAGCACAACAAACTGAAAACTGTCGTCCCTGGGTGGGCTCGAACCACCAACCTTTAGATTAACAGTCTAACGCGCTAACCAATTGCGCCACAGAGACTTGTGGTGTATTTAATACTGACGCTAGATCGCTGGCCATTTGTGCTCTCATCCAACTGAACATGGAGTTTACGAAACAACAACACTTTGTTCCAATGGTTGTGTTAACGTGCATCGAAAGTGCAGCAACATTTTCAAGGAAGTAGCCCTGTAGTTTTCTAATGTTTGTTAGCTTTTTGAATGGCCTTAAAAGGGCAAAGATGTAGCGCAATGTTCGTCAGCGCAACATTATATTAAAAGGCATCTGGCAGGAGTAAATTCAGCCACAATCACAAATATATTATGATAAATATATATTTTAAACAACTGCATTTTCACAAATGTAATATATAATCGCCAAGCCCATTCAAAAATAATTAGGGGACTGACTCCGGAAGAATGATGAAGTGGCTAGTCACTTTCATGGCGTATAGGCATACATTTACACACAAACACACTGGACCAACATTGTCCTTCTCGCGAGATAAATATAAATAATACGTTTTTTCATACCAGATTGACATCATTTACATTGTCATACTAGCCAGATTAATAAGAATAAATGATATGTTCCTTGGAGAACACAGAATGATCAAGCTATTGAGTAACAGAAGATCAGAGACCATTGACAGCCATTTTACCAGTAGGTATAGTAAGTTGTCATCTTTCATGTTCAACAACACACCAATCACATGTTACAACAGGAAACACAGCAGGTCAAAAGCAAGCTTACTGTAAGGCCAGGAAGGTCTTCCATATCACTAGAAATAGAAAGACAGCATCCCTGGGTGGGCTCAAATCACCAACTTTTAAATGAACAGTCTAACGCGCCAACAAATTGCACCACAGAGACTTGTGGTTATACTGACCCTCAGCAGGCCAAAGTCTCATGGAAGCTCACGCCAAGTCAGGAAGGGGGACTTCACAATCTGAAAAATGTCATCCCTGGGTGGTGTCAAAGCACCAACCTTTAGATTGACAGTCAAACACACTAACTGATTGCACGAGAGAGGCTTGTGTTGGCATTGACCCTCAGCACGGCAATTTAACAGGAATCTCATAACAGGTACAGGACGTCACATCGACATCATGGAGCACAACAAACTGAAAACTGTCGACCCTGGGTGGGCTCGAACCACCAACCTTTAGATTAACAGTCTAACGCGCTAACCAATTGCGCCACAGAGACTTGTGGTGTATTTAATACTGACGCTAGATCGCTGGCCATTTGTGCTCTCATCCAACTGAACATGGAGTTTACGAAACAACAACACTTTGTTCCAATGGTTGTGTTAACGTGCATCGAAAGTGCAGCAACATTTTCAAGGAAGTAGCCCTGTAGTTTTCTAATGTTTGTTAGCTTTTTGAATGGCCTTAAAAGGGAAAAGATGTAGCGCAATGTTCGTCAGCGCTACATCTTGTGGTTATACTGACCCTCAGCAGGCCATGGAAGCTCACGCCAAGTCAGAAAGGGTCTCCACAATCTGAAAAATGTCATCCCTGGGTGGTGTCAAAGCACCAACCTTTAGATTGACAGTCAAACACGCTAACTGATTGCACGAGAGAGGCTTGTGTTGGGATTGACCCTCAGCACGTCAATTTAACAGGAATCTCATAACAGGTACAGGACGTCACATCGACATCATGGAGCACAACAAACTGAAAACTGTCGTCCCTGGGTGGGTTCGAACCACCAACCTTTAGATTAACAGTCTAACGCGCTAACCAATTGCGCCACAGATACTTGTGGTGTATTTAATACTGACGCTAGATAGCTGGCCATTTGTGCTCTCATCCAACTGAACATGGAGTTTACGAAACAACAACACATTGTTCCAATGGTTGTGTTAACGTGCATCGAAAGTGCAGCAACATTTTCAAGGAAGTAGCCCTGTAGTTTTCTAATGTTTGTTAGCTTTTTGAATGGCCTTAAAAGGGCAAAGATGTAGCGCAATGTTCGTCAGCGCAACATTATATTAAAAGGCATCTGGCAGGAGTAAATTCAGCCACAATCACAAATATATTATGATAAATATATATTTTAAACAACTGCATTTTCACAAATGTAATATATAATCGCCAAGCCCATTCAAAAATAATTAGGGGACTGACTCCGGAAGAATGATGAAGTGGCTAGTCACTTTCATGGCGTATAGGCATACATTTACACACAAACACACTGGACCAACATTGTCCTTCTCGCGAGATAAATATAAATAATACGTTTTTTCATACCAGATTGACATCATTTACATTGTCATACTAGCCAGATTAATAAGAATAAATGATATGTTCCTTGGAGAACACAGAATGATCAAGCTATTGAGTAACAGAAGATCAGAGACCATTGACAGCCATTTTACCAGTAGGTATAGTAAGTTGTCATCTTTCATGTTCAACAACACACCAATCACATGTTACAACAGGAAACACAGCAGGTCAAAAGCAAGCTTACTGTAAGGCCAGGAAGGTCTTCCATATCACTAGAAATAGAAAGACAGCATCCCTGGGTGGGCTCAAATCACCAACTTTTAAATGAACAGTCTAACGCGCCAACAAATTGCACCACAGAGACTTGTGGTTATACTGACCCTCAGCAGGCCAAAGTCTCATGGAAGCTCACGCCAAGTCAGAAAGGGTCAGTTCACATCTCCACAATTTGAAAAATGTCATCCCTGGGTGGTGTCAAAGCACCAACCTTTAGATTGACAGTCAAACACGCTAACTGATTGCACGAGAGAGGCTTGTGTTGGCATTGACCCTCAGCACGGCAATTTAACAGGAATCTCATTACAGGTACAGGACGTCACATCGACATCATGGAGCACAACAAACTGAAAACTGTCGTCCCTGGGTGGGTTCGAACCACCAACCTTAAAATTAACAGTCTAACGCGCTAACCAATTGCGCCACAGATACTTGTGGTGTATTTAATACTGACGCTAGATCGCTGGCCATTTGTGCTCTCATCCAACTGAACATGGAGTTTACGAAACAACAACACTTTGTTCCAATGGTTGTGTTAACGTGCATCGAAAGTGCAGCAACATTTTCAAGGAAGTAGCCCTGTAGTTTTCTAATGTTTGTTAGCTTTTTGAATGGCCTTAAAAGGGAAAAGATGTAGCGCAATGTTCGTCAGCGCAACATTATATTAAAAGGCATCTGGCAGGAGTAAATTCAGCCACAATCACAAATATATTATGATAAATATATATTTTAAACAACTGCATTTTCACAAATGTAATATATAATCGCCAAGCCCATTCAAAAATAATTAGGGGACTGACTCCGGAAGAATGATGAAGTGGCTAGTCACTTTCATGGCGTATAGGCATACATTTACACACAAACACACTGGACCAACATTGTCCTTCTCGCGAGATAAATATAAATAATACGTTTTTTCATACCAGATTGACATCATTTACATTGTCATACTAGCCAGATTAATAAGAATAAATTATATGTTCCTTGGAGAACACAGAATGATCAAGCTATTGAGTAACAGAAGATCAGAGACCATTGACAGCCATTTTACCAGTAGGTATAGTAAGTTGTCATCTTTCATGTTCAACAACACACCAATCACATGTTACAACAGGAAACACAGCAGGTCAAAAGCAAGCTTACTGTAAGGCCAGGAAGGTCTTCCATATCACTAGAAATAGAAAGACAGCATCCCTGGGTGGGCTCAAATCACCAACTTTTAAATGAACAGTCTAACGCGCCAACAAATTGCACCACAGAGACTTGTGGTTATACTGACCCTCAGCAGGCCAAAGTCTCATGGAAGCTCACGCCAAGTCAGGAAGGGGGACTTCACAATCTGAAAAATGTCATCCCTGGGTGGTGTCAAAGCACCAACCTTTAGATTGACAGTCAAACACACTAACTGATTGCACGAGAGAGGCTTGTGTTGGCATTGACCCTCAGCAAGTCAATTTAACAGGAATCTCATAACAGGTACAGGACGTCACATCGACATCATGGAGCACAACAAACTGAAAACTGTCGACCCTGGGTGGGCTCGAACCACCAACCTTTAGATTAACAGTCTAACGCGCTAACCAATTGCGCCACAGAGACTTGTGGTGTATTTAATACTGACGCTAGATCGCTGGCCATTTGTGCTCTCATCCAACTGAACATGGAGTTTACGAAACAACAACACTTTGTTCCAATGGTTGTGTTAACGTGCATCGAAAGTGCAGCAACATTTTCAAGGAAGTAGCCCTGTAGTTTTCTAATGTTTGTTAGCTTTTTGAATGGCCTTAAAAGGGAAAAGATGTAGCGCAATGTTCGTCAGCGCAACATTATATTAAAAGGCATCTGGCAGGAGTAAATTCAGCCACAATCACAAATATATTATGATAAATATATATTTTAAACAACTGCATTTTCACAAATGTAATATATAATCGCCAAGCCCATTCAAAAATAATTAGGGGACTGACTCCGGAAGAATGATGAAGTGGCTAGTCACTTTCATGGCGTATAGGCATACATTTACACACAAACACACTGGACCAACATTGTCCTTCTCGCGAGATAAATATAAATAATACGTTTTTTCATACCAGATTGACATCATTTACATTGTCATACTAGCCAGATTAATAAGAATAAATGATATGTTCCTTGGAGAACACAGAATGATCAAGCTATTGAGTAACAGAAGATCAGAGACCATTGACAGCCATTTTACCAGTAGGTATAGTAAGTTGTCATCTTTCATGTTCAACAACACACCAATCACATGTTACAACAGGAAACACAGCAGGTCAAAAGCAAGCTTACTGTAAGGCCAGGAAGGTCTTCCATATCACTAGAAATAGAAAGACAGCATCCCTGGGTGGGCTCAAATCACCAACTTTTAAATGAACAGTCTAACGCGCCAACAAATTGCACCACAGAGACTTGTGGTTATACTGACCCTCAGCAGGCCAAAGTCTCATGGAAGCTCACGCCAAGTCAGGAAGGGTCAGTTCACATCTCCACAATCTGAAAAATGTCATCCCTGGGTGGTGTCAAAGCACCACTGATTGCACGAGAGAGGCTTGTTTTGACATTGAACCTCAGCACGGCAATTTAACAGGAATCTCATAACAGGTACAGGACGTCACATCGACATCATGGAGCACAACAAACTGAAAACTGTCGTCCCTGGGTGGGCTCGAACCACCAACCTTTAGATTAACAGTCTAACGCGCTAACCAATTGCGCCACAGAGACTTGTGGTGTATTTAATACTGACGCTAGATCGCTGGCCATTTGTGCTCTCATCCAACTGAACATGGAGTTTACGAAACAACAACACTTTGTTCCAATGGTTGTGTTAACGTGCATCGAAAGTGCAGCAACATTTTCAAGGAAGTAGCCCTGTAGTTTTCTAATGTTTGTTAGCTTTTTGAATGGCCTTAAAAGGGCAAAGATGTAGCGCAATGTTCGTCAGCGCAACATTATATTAAAAGGCATCTGGCAGGAGTAAATTCAGCCACAATCACAAATATATTATGATAAATATATATTTTAAACAACTGCATTTTCACAAATGTAATATATAATCGCCAAGCCCATTCAAAAATAATTAGGGGACTGACTCCGGAAGAATGATGAAGTGGCTAGTCACTTTCATGGCGTATAGGCATACATTTACACACAAACACACTGGACCAACATTGTCCTTCTCGCGAGATAAATATAAATAATACGTTTTTTCATACCAGATTGACATCATTTACATTGTCATACTAGCCAGATTAATAAGAATAAATTATATGTTCCTTGGAGAACACAGAATGATCAAGCTATTGAGTAACAGAAGATCAGAGACCATTGACAGCCATTTTACCAGTAGGTATAGTAAGTTGTCATCTTTCATGTTCAACAACACACCAATCACATGTTACAACAGGAAACACAGCAGGTCAAAAGCAAGCTTACTGTAAGGCCAGGAAGGTCTTCCATATCACTAGAAATAGAAAGACAGCATCCCTGGGTGGGCTCAAATCACCAACTTTTAAATGAACAGTCTAACGCACCAACAAATTGCACCACAGAGACTTGTGGTTATACTGACCCTCAGCAGGCCAAAGTCTCATGGAAGCTCACGCCAAGTCAGGAAGGGGGACTTCACAATCTGAAAAATGTCATCCCTGGGTGGTGTCAAAGCACCAACCTTTAGATTGACAGTCAAACACACTAACTGATTGCACGAGAGAGGCTTGTGTTGGCATTGACCCTCAGCAAGTCAATTTAACAGGAATCTCATAACAGGTACAGGACGTCACATCGACATCATGGAGCACAACAAACTGAAAACTGTCGACCCTGGGTGGGCTCGAACCACCAACCTTTAGATTAACAGTCTAACGCGCTAACCAATTGCGCCACAGAGACTTGTGGTGTATTTAATACTGACGCTAGATCGCTGGCCATTTGTGCTCTCATCCAACTGAACATGGAGTTTACGAAACAACAACACTTTGTTCCAATGGTTGTGTTAACGTGCATCGAAAGTGCAGCAACATTTTCAAGGAAGTAGCCCTGTAGTTTTCTAATGTTTGTTAGCTTTTTGAATGGCCTTAAAAGGGAAAAGATGTAGCGCAATGTTCGTCAGCGCTACATCTTGTGGTTATACTGACCCTCAGCAGGCCATGGAAGCTCACGCCAAGTCAGAAAGGGTCAGTTCACATCTCCACAATCTGAAAAATGTCATCCCTGGGTGGTGTCAAAGCAACCTTTAGATTGACAGTCAAACACGCTAACTGATTGCACGAGAGAGGCTTGTGTTGGGATTGACCCTCAGCACGTCAATTTAACAGGAATCTCATAACAGGTACAGGACGTCACATCGACATCATGGAGCACAACAAACTGAAAACTGTCGTCCCTGGGTGGGTTCGAACCACCAACCTTTAGATTAACAGTCTAACGCGCTAACCAATTGCGCCACAGATACTTGTGGTGTATTTAATACTGACGCTAGATAGCTGGCCATTTGTGCTCTCATCCAACTGAACATGGAGTTTACGAAACAACAACACATTGTTCCAATGGTTGTGTTAACGTGCATCGAAAGTGCAGCAACATTTTCAAGGAAGTAGCCCTGTAGTTTTCTAATGTTTGTTAGCTTTTTGAATGGCCTTAAAAGGGCAAAGATGTAGCGCAATGTTTGTCAGCGCAACATTATATTAAAAGGCATCTGGCAGGAGTAAATTCAGCCACAATCACAAATATATTATGATAAATATATATTTTAAACAACTGCATTTTCACAAATGTAATATATAATCGCCAAGCCCATTCAAAAATAATTAGGGGACTGACTCCGGAAGAATGATGAAGTGGCTAGTCACTTTCATGGCGTATAGGCATACATTTACACACAAACACACTGGACCAACATTGTCCTTCTCGCGAGATAAATATAAATAATACGTTTTTTCATACCAGATTGACATCATTTACATTGTCATACTAGCCAGATTAATAAGAATAAATGATATGTTCCTTGGAGAACACAGAATGATCAAGCTATTGAGTAACAGAAGATCAGAGACCATTGACAGCCATTTTACCAGTAGGTATAGTAAGTTGTCATCTTTCATGTTCAACAACACACCAATCACATGTTACAACAGGAAACACAGCAGGTCAAAAGCAAGCTTACTGTAAGGCCAGGAAGGTCTTCCATATCACTAGAAATAGAAAGACAGCATCCCTGGGTGGGCTCAAATCACCAACTTTTAAATGAACAGTCTAACGCGCCAACAAATTGCACCACAGAGACTTGTGGTTATACTGACCCTCAGCAGGCCAAAGTCTCATGGAAGCTCACGCCAAGTCAGAAAGGGTCAGTTCACATCTCCACAATTTGAAAAATGTCATCCCTGGGTGGTGTCAAAGCACCAACCTTTAGATTGACAGTCAAACACGCTAACTGATTGCACGAGAGAGGCTTGTGTTGGCATTGACCCTCAGCACGGCAATTTAACAGGAATCTCATAACAGGTACAGGACGTCACATCGACATCATGGAGCACAACAAACTGAAAACTGTCGTCCCTGGGTGGGTTCGAACCACCAACCTTAAAATTAACAGTCTAACGCGCTAACCAATTGCGCCACAGATACTTGTGGTGTATTTAATACTGACGCTAGATCGCTGGCCATTTGTGCTCTCATCCAACTGAACATGGAGTTTACGAAACAACAACACTTTGTTCCAATGGTTGTGTTAACGTGCATCGAAAGTGCAGCAACATTTTCAAGGAAGTAGCCCTGTAGTTTTCTAATGTTTGTTAGCTTTTTGAATGGCCTTAAAAGGGCAAAGATGTAGCGCAATGTTCGTCAGCGCAACATTATATTAAAAGGCATCTGGCAGGAGTAAATTCAGCCACAATCACAAATATATTATGATAAATATATATTTTAAACAACTGCATTTTCACAAATGTAATATATAATCGCCAAGCCCATTCAAAAATAATTAGGGGACTGACTCCGGAAGAATGATGAAGTGGCTAGTCACTTTCATGGCGTATAGGCATACATTTACACACAAACACACTGGACCAACATTGTCCTTCTCGCGAGATAAATATAAATAATAAGTTTTTTCATACCAGATTGACATCATTTACATTGTCATACTAGCCAGATTAATAAGAATAAATTATATGTTCCTTGGAGAACACAGAATGATCAAGCTATTGAGTAACAGAAGATCAGAGACCATTGACAGCCATTTTACCAGTAGGTATAGTAAGTTGTCATCTTTCATGTTCAACAACACACCAATCACATGTTACAACAGGAAACACAGCAGGTCAAAAGCAAGCTTACTGTAAGGCAAGGAAGGTCTTCCATATCACTAGAAATAGAAAGACAGCATCCCTGGGTGGGCTCAAATCACCAACTTTTAAATGAACAGTCTAACGCGCCAACAAATTGCACCACAGAGACTTGTGGTTATACTGACCCTCAGCAGGCCAAAGTCTCATGGAAGCTCACGCCAAGTCAGAAAGGGTCAGTTCACATCTCCACAATTTGAAAAATGTCATCCCTGGGTGGTGTCAAAGCACCAACCTTTAGATTGACAGTCAAACACGCTAACTGATTGCGTTGGGATTGACCCTCAGCACGTCAATTTAACAGGAATCTCATAACAGGTACAGGACGTCACATCGACATCATGGAGCACAACAAACTGAAAACTGTCGTCCCTGGGTGGGTTCGAACCACCAACCTTTAGATTAACAGTCTAACGCGCTAACCAATTGCGCCACAGATACTTGTGGTGTATTTAATACTGACGCTAGATAGCTGGCCATTTGTGCTCTCATCCAACTGAACATGGAGTTTACGAAACAACAACACTTTGTTCCAATGGTTGTGTTAACGTGCATCGAAAGTGCAGCAACATTTTCAAGGAAGTAGCCCTGTAGTTTTCTAATGTTTGTTAGCTTTTTGAATGGCCTTAAAAGGGAAAAGATGTAGCGCAATGTTCGTCAGCGCAACATTATATTAAAAGGCATCTGGCAGGAGTAAATTCAGCCACAATCACAAATATATTATGATAAATATATATTTTAAACAACTGCATTTTCACAAATGTAATATATAATCGCCAAGCCCATTCAAAAATAATTAGGGGACTGACTCCGGAAGAATGATGAAGTGGCTAGTCACTTTCATGGCGTATAGGCATACATTTACACACAAACACACTGGACCAACATTGTCCTTCTCGCGAGATAAATATAAATAATACGTTTTTTCATACCAGATTGACATCATTTACATTGTCATACTAGCCAGATTAATAAGAATAAATGATATGTTCCTTGGAGAACACAGAATGATCAAGCTATTGAGTAACAGAAGATCAGAGACCATTGACAGCCATTTTACCAGTAGGTATAGTAAGTTGTCATCTTTCATGTTCAACAACACACCAATCACATGTTACAACAGGAAACACAGCAGGTCAAAAGCAAGCTTACTGTAAGGCCAGGAAGGTCTTCCATATCACTAGAAATAGAAAGACAGCATCCCTGGGTGGGCTCAAATCACCAACTTTTAAATGAACAGTCTAACGCGCCAACAAATTGCACCACAGAGACTTGTGGTTATACTGACCCTCAGCAGGCCAAAGTCTCATGGAAGCTCACGCCAAGTCAGAAAGGGTCAGTTCACATCTCCACAATTTGAAAAATGTCATCCCTGGGTGGTGTCAAAGCACCAACCTTTAGATTGACAGTCAAACACGCTAACTGATTGCGTTGGGATTGACCCTCAGCACGTCAATTTAACAGGAATCTCATAACAGGTACAGGACGTCACATCGACATCATGGAGCACAACAAACTGAAAACTGTCGTCCCTGGGTGGGTTCAAACCACCAACCTTTAGATTAACAGTCTAACGCGCTAACCAATTGCGCCACAGATACTTGTGGTGTATTTAATACTGACGCTAGATCGCTGGCCATTTGTGCTCTCATCCAACTGAACATGGAGTTTACGAAACAACAACACTTTGTTCCAATGGTTGTGTTAACGTGCATCGAAAGTGCAGCAACATTTTCAAGGAAGTAGCCCTGTAGTTTTCTAATGTTTGTTAGCTTTTTGAATGGCCTTAAAAGGGCAAAGATGTAGCGCAATGTTCGTCAGCGCAACATTATATTAAAAGGCATCTGGCAGGAGTAAATTCAGCCACAATCACAAATATATTATGATAAATATATATTTTAAACAACTGCATTTTCACAAATGTAATATATAATCGCCAAGCCCATTCAAAAATAATTAGGGGACTGACTCCGGAAGAATGATGAAGTGGCTAGTCACTTTCATGGCGTATAGGCATACATTTACACACAAACACACTGGACCAACATTGTCCTTCTCGCGAGATAAATATAAATAATAAGTTTTTTCATACCAGATTGACATCATTTACATTGTCATACTAGCCAGATTAATAAGAATAAATTATATGTTCCTTGGAGAACACAGAATGATCAAGCTATTGAGTAACAGAAGATCAGAGACCATTGACAGCCATTTTACCAGTAGGTATAGTAAGTTGTCATCTTTCATGTTCAACAACACACCAATCACATGTTACAACAGGAAACACAGCAGGTCAAAAGCAAGCTTACTGTAAGGCAAGGAAGGTCTTCCATATCACTAGAAATAGAAAGACAGCATCCCTGGGTGGGCTCAAATCACCAACTTTTAAATGAACAGTCTAACGCGCCAACAAATTGCACCACAGAGACTTGTGGTTATACTGACCCTCAGCAGGCCAAAGTCTCATGGAAGCTCACGCCAAGTCAGAAAGGGTCAGTTCACATCTCCACAATTTGAAAAATGTCATCCCTGGGTGGTGTCAAAGCACCAACCTTTAGATTGACAGTCAAACACGCTAACTGATTGCGTTGGGATTGACCCTCAGCACGTCAATTTAACAGGAATCTCATAACAGGTACAGGACGTCACATCGACATCATGGAGCACAACAAACTGAAAACTGTCGTCCCTGGGTGGGTTCGAACCACCAACCTTTAGATTAACAGTCTAACGCGCTAACCAATTGCGCCACAGATACTTGTGGTGTATTTAATACTGACGCTAGATCGCTGGCCATTTGTGCTCTCATCCAACTGAACATGGAGTTTACGAAACAACAACACTTTGTTCCAATGGTTGTGTTAACGTGCATCGAAAGTGCAGCAACATTTTCAAGGAAGTAGCCCTGTAGTTTTCTAATGTTTGTTAGCTTTTTGAATGACCTTAAAAGGGAAAAGATGTAGCGCAATGTTCGTCAGCGCAACATTATATTAAAAGGCATCTGGCAGGAGTAAATTCAGCCACAATCACAAATATATTATGATAAATATATATTTTAAACAACTGCATTTTCACAAATGTAATATATAATCGCCAAGCCCATTCAAAAATAATTAGGGGACTGACTCCGGAAGAATGATGAAGTGGCTAGTCACTTTCATGGCGTATAGGCATACATTTACACACAAACACACTGGACCAACATTGTCCTTCTCGCGAGATAAATATAAATAATACGTTTTTTCATACCAGATTGACATCATTTACATTGTCATACTAGCCAGATTAATAAGAATAAATGATATGTTCCTTGGAGAACACAGAATGATCAAGCTATTGAGTAACAGAAGATCAGAGACCATTGACAGCCATTTTACCAGTAGGTATAGTAAGTTGTCATCTTTCATGTTCAACAACACACCAATCACATGTTACAACAGGAAACACAGCAGGTCAAAAGCAAGCTTACTATAAGGCAAGGAAGGTCTTCCATATCACTAGAAATAGAAAGACAGCATCCCTGGGTGGGCTCAAATCACCAACTTTTAAATGAACAGTCTAACGCGCCAACAAATTGCACCACAGAGACTTGTGGTTATACTGACCCTCAGCAGGCCAAAGTCTCATGGAAGCTCACGCCAAGTCAGAAAGGGTCAGTTCACATCTCCACAATTTGAAAAATGTCATCCCTTCGTGGTGTCAAAGCACCAACCTTTAGATTGACAGTCAAACACGCTAACTGATTGCGTTGGGATTGACCCTCAGCACGTCAATTTAACAGGAATCTCATAACAGGTACAGGACGTCACATCGACATCATGGAGCACAACAAACTGAAAACTGTCGTCCCTGGGTGGGTTCGAACCACCAACCTTTAGATTAACAGTCTAACGCGCTAACCAATTGCGCCACAGATACTTGTGGTGTATTTAATACTGACGCTAGATCGCTGGCCATTTGTGCTCTCATCCAACTGAACATGGAGTTTACGAAACAACAACACTTTGTTCCAATGGTTGTGTTAACGTGCATCGAAAGTGCAGCAACATTTTCAAGGAAGTAGCCCTGTAGTTTTCTAATGTTTGTTAGCTTTTTGAATGACCTTAAAAGGGAAAAGATGTAGCGCAATGTTCGTCAGCGCAACATTATATTAAAAGGCATCTGGCAGGAGTAAATTCAGCCACAATCACAAATATATTATGATAAATATATATTTTAAACAACTGCATTTTCACAAATGTAATATATAATCGCCAAGCCCATTCAAAAATAATTAGGGGACTGACTCCGGAAGAATGATGAAGTGGCTAGTCACTTTCATGGCGTATAGGCATACATTTACACACAAACACACTGGACCAACATTGTCCTTCTCGCGAGATAAATATAAATAATACGTTTTTTCATACCAGATTGACATCATTTACATTGTCATACTAGCCAGATTAATAAGAATAAATGATATGTTCCTTGGAGAACACAGAATGATCAAGCTATTGAGTAACAGAAGATCAGAGACCATTGACAGCCATTTTACCAGTAGGTATAGTAAGTTGTCATCTTTCATGTTCAACAACACACCAATCACATGTTACAACAGGAAACACAGCAGGTCAAAAGCAAGCTTACTGTAAGGCCAGGAAGGTCTTCCATATCACTAGAAATAGAAAGACAGCATCCCTGGGTGGGCTCAAATCACCAACTTTTAAATGAACAGTCTAACGCGCCAACAAATTGCACCACAGAGACTTGTGGTTATACTGACCCTCAGCAGGCCAAAGTCTCATGGAAGCTCACGCCAAGTCAGAAAGGGTCAGTTCACATCTCCACAATTTGAAAAATGTCATCCCTGGGTGGTGTCAAAGCACCAACCTTTAGATTGACAGTCAAACACGCTAACTGATTGCACGAGAGAGGCTTGTGTTGGCATTGACCCTCAGCACGGCAATTTAACAGGAATCTCATAACAGGTACAGGACGTCACATCGACATCATGGAGCACAACAAACTGAAAACTGTCGTCCCTGGGTGGGTTCGAACCACCAACCTTAAAATTAACAGTCTAACGCGCTAACCAATTGCGCCACAGATACTTGTGGTGTATTTAATACTGACGCTAGATCGCTGGCCATTTGTGCTCTCATCCAACTGAACATGGAGTTTACGAAACAACAACACTTTGTTCCAATGGTTGTGTTAACGTGCATCGAAAGTGCAGCAACATTTTCAAGGAAGTAGCCCTGTAGTTTTCTAATGTTTGTTAGCTTTTTGAATGGCCTTAAAAGGGCAAAGATGTAGCGCAATGTTCGTCAGCGCAACATTATATTAAAAGGCATCTGGCAGGAGTAAATTCAGCCACAATCACAAATATATTATGATAAATATATATTTTAAACAACTGCATTTTCACAAATGTAATATATAATCGCCAAGCCCATTCAAAAATAATTAGGGGACTGACTCCGGAAGAATGATGAAGTGGCTAGTCACTTTCATGGCGTATAGGCATACATTTACACACAAACACACTGGACCAACATTGTCCTTCTCGCGAGATAAATATAAATAATACGTTTTTTCATACCAGATTGACATCATTTACATTGTCATACTAGCCAGATTAATAAGAATAAATTATATGTTCCTTGGAGAACACAGAATGATCAAGCTATTGAGTAACAGAAGATCAGAGACCATTGACAGCCATTTTACCAGTAGGTATAGTAAGTTGTCATCTTTCATGTTCAACAACACACCAATCACATGTTACAACAGGAAACACAGCAGGTCAAAAGCAAGCTTACTGTAAGGCCAGGAAGGTCTTCCATATCACTAGAAATAGAAAGACAGCATCCCTGGGTGGGCTCAAATCACCAACTTTTAAATGAACAGTCTAACGCGCCAACAAATTGCACCACAGAGACTTGTGGTTATACTGACCCTCAGCAGGCCAAAGTCTCATGGAAGCTCACGCCAAGTCAGGAAGGGGGACTTCACAATCTGAAAAATGTCATCCCTGGGTGGTGTCAAAGCACCAACCTTTAGATTGACAGTCAAACACGCTAACTGATTGCGTTGGGATTGACCCTCAGCACGTCAATTTAACAGGAATCTCATAACAGGTACAGGACGTCACATCGACATCATGGAGCACAACAAACTGAAAACTGTCGTCCCTGGGTGGGTTCGAACCACCAACCTTTAGATTAACAGTCTAACGCACTAACCAATTGCGCCACAGATACTTGTGGTGTATTTAATACTGACGCTAGATCGCTGGCCATTTGTGCTCTCATCCAACTGAACATGGAGTTTACGAAACAACAACACTTTGTTCCAATGGTTGTGTTAACGTGCATCGAAAGTGCAGCAACATTTTCAAGGAAGTAGCCCTGTAGTTTTCTAATGTTTGTTAGCTTTTTGAATGGCCTTAAAAGGGAAAAGATGTAGCGCAATGTTCGTCAGCGCAACATTATATTAAAAGGCATCTGGCAGGAGTAAATTCAGCCACAATCACAAATATATTATGATAAATATATATTTTAAACAACTGCATTTTCACAAATGTAATATATAATCGCCAAGCCCATTCAAAAATAATTAGGGGACTGACTCCGGAAGAATGATGAAGTGGCTAGTCACTTTCATGGCGTATAGGCATACATTTACACACAAACACACTGGACCAACATTGTCCTTCTCGCGAGATAAATATAAATAATAAGTTTTTTCATACCAGATTGACATCATTTACATTGTCATACTAGCCAGATTAATAAGAATAAATTATATGTTCCTTGGAGAACACAGAATGATCAAGCTATTGAGTAACAGAAGATCAGAGACCATTGACAGCCATTTTACCAGTAGGTATAGTAAGTTGTCATCTTTCATGTTCAACAACACACCAATCACATGTTACAACAGGAAACACAGCAGGTCAAAAGCAAGCTTACTGTAAGGCCAGGAAGGTCTTCCATATCACTAGAAATAGAAAGACAGCATCCCTGGGTGGGCTCAAATCACCAACTTTTAAATGAACAGTCTAACGCGCCAACAAATTGCACCACAGAGACTTGTGGTTATACTGACCCTCAGCAGGCCAAAGTCTCATGGAAGCTCACGCCAAGTCAGAAAGGGTCAGTTCACATCTCCACAATTTGAAAAATGTCATCCCTGGGTGGTGTCAAAGCACTAACCTTTAGATTGACAGTCAAACACGCTAACTGATTGCACGAGAGAGGCTTGTGTTGGCATTGACCCTCAGCACGGCAATTTAACAGGAATCTCATAACAGGTACAGGACGTCACATCGACATCATGGAGCACAACAAACTGAAAACTGTCGTCCCTGGGTGGGCTCGAACCACCAACCTTTAGATTAACAGTCTAACGCGCTAACCAATTGCGCCACAGAGACTTGTGGTGTATTTAATACTGACGCTAGATAGCTGGCCATTTGTGCTCTCATCCAACTGAACATGGAGTTTACGAAACAACAACACTTTGTTCCAATGGTTGTGTTAACGTGCATCGAAAGTGCAGCAACATTTTCAAGGAAGTAGCCCTGTAGTTTTCTAATGTTTGTTAGCTTTTTGAATGGCCTTAAAAGGGCAAAGATGTAGCGCAATGTTCGTCAGCGCAACATTATATTAAAAGGCATCTGGCAGGAGTAAATTCAGCCACAATCACAAATATATTATGATAAATATATATTTTAAACAACTGCATTTTCACAAATGTAATATATAATCGCCAAGCCAATTCAAAAATAATTAGGGGACTGACTCCGGAAGAATGATGAAGTGGCTAGTCACTTTCATGGCGTATAGGCATACATTTACACACAAACACACTGGACCAACATTGTCCTTCTCGCGAGATAAATATAAATAATACGTTTTTTCATACCAGATTGACATCATTTACATTGTCATACTAGCCAGATTAATAAGAATAAATTATATGTTCCTTGGAGAACACAGAATGATCAAGCTATTGAGTAACAGAAGATCAGAGACCATTGACAGCCATTTTACCAGTAGGTATAGTAAGTTGTCATCTTTCATGTTCAACAACACACCAATCACATGTTACAACAGGAAACACAGCAGGTCAAAAGCAAGCTTACTGTAAGGCCAGGAAGGTCTTCCATATCACTAGAAATAGAAAGACAGCATCCCTGGGTGGGCTCAAATCACCAACTTTTAAATGAACAGTCTAACGCGCCAACAAATTGCACCACAGAGACTTGTGGTTATACTGACCCTCAGCAGGCCAAAGTCTCATGGAAGCTCACGCCAAGTCAGGAAGGGGGACTTCACAATCTGAAAAATGTCATCCCTGGGTGGTGTCAAAGCACCAACCTTTAGATTGACAGTCAAACACGCTAACTGATTGCACAAGAGAGGCTTGTGTTGGCATTGACCCTCAGCAAGGCAATTTAACAGGAATCTCATAACAGGACGTCACATCGACCACAACAAACTGAAAACTGTCGTCCCTGGGTGGGCTTGAACCACCAACCTTTAGATTAACAGTCTAACGCGCTAACCAATTGCACCACAGAGACTTGTGGTGTATTTAATCCTGATGCTAGATCGCTGGCCATTCGTGCTCTCATCCAACTGAACATGGAGTTTACAAAACAACAACACTTTGTTCCAATGGTTGTGTTAACGTGCATCGAAAGTGCAGCAACATTTTCAAGGAAGTAGCCCTGTAGTTTTCTAATGTTTGTTAGCTTTTTGAATGGCCTTAAAAGGGCAAAGATGTAGCGCAATGTTCGTCAGCGCAACATTATATTAAAAGGCATCTGGCAGGAGTAAATTCAGCCACAATCACAAATATATTATGATAAATATATATTTTAAACAACTGCATTTTCACAAATGTAATATATAATCGCCAAGCCCATTCAAAAATAATTAGGGGACTGACTCCGGAAGAATGATGAAGTGGCTAGTCACTTTCATGGCTATAGGCATACATTTACACACAAACACACTGGACCAACATTGTCCTTCTCGCGAGATAAATCTAAATAATATGTTTTTTCATACCAGATTGACATCATTTACGTTGTCATACTAGCCAGATTAATAAGAATAAATTATATGTTCCTTGGAGAACACAGAATGATCAAGCTATTGAGTAACAGAAGATCAGAGACCATTGACAGCCATTTTACCAGTAGTTATAGTAACTTGTCATCTTTCATGTTCAACAACACACCAATCACATGTTACAACAGGAAACACAGCAGGTCAAAAGCAAGCTTACTGTAAGGCCAGGAAGGTCTTCCAAATCACTAGAAATAGAAAGACAGCATCCCTGGGTGGGCTCAAATCACCAACTTTTAAATGAACAGTCTAACGCGCCAACAAATTGCACCACAGAGACTTGTGGTTATACTGACCCTCAGCAGGCCAAAGTCTCATGGAAGCTCACGCCAAGTCAGAAAGGGTCAGTTCACATCTCCACAATTTGAAAAATGTCATCCCTGGGTGGTGTCAAAGCACCAACCTTTAGATTGACAGTCAAACACGCTAACTGATTGCACGAGAGAGGCTTGTGTTGGCATTGACCCTCAGCACGGCAATTTAACAGGAATCTCATAACAGGTACAGGACGTCACATCGACATCATGGAGCACAACAAACTGAAAACTGTCGTCCCTGGGTGGGCTCGAACCACCAACCTTTAGATTAACAGTCTAACGCTTTAACCAATTGCGCCACAGAGACTTGTGTTGTATTTAATACTGACGCTAGATCGCTGGCCATTTGTGCTCTCATCCAACTGAACATGGAGTTTACGAAACAACAACACTTTGTTCCAATGGTTGTGTTAACGTGCATCGAAAGTGCAGCAACATTTTCAAGGAAGTAGCCCTGTAGTTTTCTAATGTTTGTTAGCTTTTTGAATGGCCTTAAAAGGGCAAAGATGTAGCGCAATGTTCGTCAGCGCAACATTATATTAAAAGGCATCTGGCAGGAGTAAATTCAGCCACAATCACAAATATATTATGATAAATATATATTTTAAACAACTGCATTTCCACAAATGTAATATATAATCGCCAAGCCCATTCAAAAATAATTAGGGGACTGACTCCGGAAGAATGATGAAGTGGCTAGTCACTTTCATGGCGTATAGGCATACATTTACACACAAACACACTGGACCAACATTGTCCTTCTCGCGAGATAAATATAAATAATACGTTTTTTCATACCAGATTGACATCATTTACATTGTCATACTAGCCAGATTAATAAGAATAAATTATATGTTCCTTGGAGAACACAGAATGATCAAGCTATTGAGTAACAGAAGATCAGAGACCATTGACAGCCATTTTACCAGTAGGTATACTAAGTTGTCATCTTTCATGTTCAACAACACACCAATCACATGTTACAACAGGAAACACAGCAGGTCAAAAGCAAGCTTACTGTAAGGCCAGGAAGGTCTTCCATATCACTAGAAATAGAAAGACAGCATCCCTGGGTGGGCTCAAATCACCAACTTTTAAATGAACAGTCTAACGCGCCAACAAATTGCACCACAGAGACTTGTGGTTATACTGGCCAAAGTCTCATGGAAGCTCACGCCAAGTCAGGAAGGGGGACTTCACAATCTGAAAAATGTCATCCCTGGGTGGTGTCAAAGCACCAACCTTTAGATTGACAGTCAAACACGCTAACTGATTGCACGAGAGAGGCTTGTTGACCCTCAGCACGGCAATTTAACAGGAATCTCATAACAGGACGTCACATCGACCACAACAAACTGAAAACTGTCGTCCCTGGGTGGGCTTGAACCACCAACCTTTAGATTAACAGTCTAACGCGCTAACCAATTGCGCCACAGAGACTTATAGTGTATTTAATCCTGATGCTAGATCGCTGGCCATTCGTGCTCTCATCCAACTGAACATGGAGTTTACGAAACAACAACACTTTGTTCCAATGGTTGTGTTAACGTGCATCGAAAGTGCAGCAACATTTTCAAGGAAGTAGCCCTGTAGTTTTCTAATGTTTGTTAGCTTTTTGAATGGCCTTAAAAGGGCAAAGATGTAGCGCCTTGTTCGTCAGCGCAACATTATATTAAAAGGCATCTGGCAGGAGTAAATTCAGCCACAATCACAAATATATTATGATAAATATATATTTTAAACAACTGCATTTTCACAAATGTAATATATAATCGCCAAGCCCATTCAAAAATAATTAGGGGACTGACTCCGGAAGAATGATGAAGTGGCTAGTCACTTTCATGGCTATAGGCATACATTTACACACAAACACACTGGACCAACATTGTCCTTCTCGCGAGATAAATCTAAATAATATGTTTTTTCATACCAGATTGACATCATTTACGTTATCATACTAGCCAGATTAATAAGAATAAATTATATGTTCCTTGGAGAACACAGAATGATCAAGCTATTGAGTAACAGAAGATCAGAGACCATTGACAGCCATTTTACCAGTAGTTATAGTAACTTGTCATCTTTCATGTTCAACAACACCAATCACATGTTACAACAGGAAACACAGCAGGTCAAAAGCAAGCTTACTGTAAGGCCAGGAAGGTCTTCCATATCACTAGAAATAGAAAGACAGCATCCCTGGGTGGGCTCAAATCACCAACTTTTAAATGAACAGTCTAACGCGCCAACAAATTGCACCACAGAGACTTGTGGTTATACTGACCCTCAGCAGGCCAAAGTCTCATGGAAGCTCACGCCAAGTCAGAAAGGGTCAGTTCACATCTCCACAATTTGAAAAATGTCATCCCTGGGTGGTGTCAAAGCACCAACCTTTAGATTGACAGTCAAACACGCTAACTGATTGCACGAGAGAGGCTTGTGTTGGCATTGACCCTCAGCACGGCAATTTAACAGGAATCTCATAACAGGACGTCACATCGACCACAACAAAATGAAAACTGTCGTCCCTGGGTGGGCTTGAACCACCAACCTTTAGATTAACAGTCTAACGCGCTAGCCAATTGCGCCACAGAGACTTGTGGTGTATTTAATCCTGATGCTAGATCGCTGGCCATTCGTGCTCTCATCCAACTGAACATGGAGTTTACGAAACAACAACACTTTGTTCCAATGGTTATGTTAACGTGCATCGAAAGTGCAGCAACATTTTCAAGGAAGTAGCCCTGTAGTTTTCTAATGTTTGTTAGCTTTTTGAATGGCCTTAAAAGGGCAAAGATGTAGCGCAATGTTCGTCAGCGCAACATTATATTAAAAGGCAACTGGCAGGAGTAAATTCAGCCACAATCACAAATATATTATGATAAATATATATTTTAAACAACTGCATTTTCACAAATGTAATATATAATCGCCAAGCCCATTCAAAAATAATTAGGGGACTGACTCCGGAAGAATGATGAAGTGGCTAGTCACTTTCATGGCTATAGGCATACATTTACACACAAACACACTGGACCAACATTGTCCTTCTCGCGAGATAAATCTAAATAATATGTTTTTTCATACCAGATTGACATCATTTACGTTGTCATACTAGCCAGATTAATAAGAATAAATTATATGTTCCTTGGAGAACACAGAATGATCAAGCTATTGAGTAACAGAAGATCAGAGACCATTGACAGCCATTTTACCAGTAGTTATAGTAACTTGTCATCTTTCATGTTCAACAACACACCAATCACATGTTACAACAGGAAACACAGCAGGTCAAAAGCAAGCTTACTGTAAGGCCAGGAAGGTCTTCCATATCACTAGAAATAGAAAGACAGCATCCCTGGGTGGGCTCAAATCACCAACTTTTAAATGAACAGTCTAACGCGACAACAAATTGCACCACAGAGACTTGTGGTTATACTGACCCTCAGCAGGCCAAAGTCTCATGGAAGCTCACGCCAAGTCAGGAAGGGGGACTTCACAATCTGAAAAATTTCATCCCTGGGTGGTGTCAAAGCACCAACCTTTAGATTGACAGTCAAACACGCTAACTGATTGCACGAGAGAGGCTTGTGTTGGCATTGACCCTCAGCACGGCAATTTAACAGGAATCTCATAACAGGACGTCACATCGACCACAACAAACTGAAAACTGTCGTCCCTGGGTGGGCTTGAACCACCAACCTTTAGATTAACAGTCTAACGCGCTAACCAATTGCGCCACAGAGACTTGTGGTGTATTTAATCCTGATGCTAGATCGCTGGCCATTCGTGCTCTCATCCAACTGAACATGGAGTTTACGAAACAACAACACTTTGTTCCAATGGTTGTGTTAACGTGCATCGAAAGTGCAGCAACATTTTCAAGGAAGTAGCCCTGTAGTTTTCTAATGTTTGTTAGCTTTTTGAATGGCCTTAAAAGGGCAAAGATGTAGCGCAATGTTCGTCAGCGCAACATTATATTAAAAGGCATCTGGCAGGAGTAAATTCAGCCACAATCACAAATATATTATGATAAATATATATTTTAAACAACTGCATTTTCACAAATGTAATATATAATCGCCAAGCCCATTCAAAAATAATTAGGGGACTGACTCCGGAAGAATGATGAAGTGGCTAGTCACTTTCATGGCTATAGGCATACATTTACACACAAACACACTGGACCAACATTGTCCTTCTCGCGAGATAAATCTAAATAATATGTTTTTTCATACCAGATTGACATCATTTACGTTGTCATACTAGCCAGATTAATAAGAATAAATTATATGTTCCTTGGAGAACACAGAATGATCAAGCTATTGAGTAACAGAAGATCAGAGACCATTGACAGCCATTTTACCAGTAGTTATAGTAACTTGTCATCTTTCATGTTCAACAACACACCAATCACATGTTACAACAGGAAACACAGCAGGTCAAAAGCAAGCTTATTGTAAGGCCAGGAAGGTCTTCCATATCACTAGAAATAGAAAGACAGCATCCCTGGGTGGGCTCAAATCACCAACTTTTAAATGAACAGTCTAACGCGCCAACAAATTGCACCACAGAGACTTGTGGTTATACTGACCCTCAGCAGGCCAAAGTCTCATGGAAGCTCACGCCAAGTCAGGAAGGGGGACTTCACAATCTGAAAAATGTCATCCCTGGGTGGTGTCAAAGCACCAACCTTTAGATTGACAGTCAAACACGCTAACTGATTGCACGAGAGAGGCTTGTGTTGGCATTGACCCTCAGCACGGCAATTTAACAGGAATCTCATAACAGGTACAGGACGTCACATCGACATCATGGAGCACAACAAACTGAAAACTGTCGTCCCTGGGTGGGCTTGAACCACCAACCTTTAGATTAACAGTCTAACGCGCTAACCAATTGCGCCACAGAGACTTGTGGTGTATTTAATACTGATGCTAGATCGCTGGCCATTCGTGCTCTCATCCAACTGAACATGGAGTTTACGAAACAACAACACTTTGTTCCAATGGTTGTGTTAACGTGCATCGAAAGTGCAGCAACATTTTCAAGGAAGTAGCCCTGTAGTTTTCTAATGTTTGTTAGCTTTTTGAATGGCCTTAAAAGGGCAAAGATGTAGCGCAATGTTCGTCAGTGCAACATTATATTAAAAGGCATCTGGCAGGAGTAAATTCAGCCACAATCACAAATATATTATGATAAATATATATTTTAAACAACTGCATTTTCACAAATGTAATATATAATCGCCAAGCCCATTCAAAAATAATTAGGGGACTGACTCCGGAAGAATGATGAAGTGGCTAGTCACTTTCATGGCGTATAGGCATACATTTACACACAAACACACTGGACCAACATTGTCCTTCTCGCGAGATAAATATAAATAATATGTTTTTTCATACCAGATTGACATCATTTACGTTGTCATACTAGCCAGATGAATAAGAATAAATGATATGTTCCTTGGAGAACACAGAATGATCAAGCTATTGAGTAACAGAAGATCAGAGACCATTGACAGCAATTTTACCAGTAGGTATAGTAAGTTGTCATCTTTCATGTTCAACAACACACCAATCACATGTTACAACAGGAAACACAGCAGGTCAAAAGCAAGCTTACTGTAAGGCCAGGAAGGTCTTCCATATCACTAGAAATAGAAAGACAGCATCCCTGGGTGGGCTCAAATCACCAACTTTTAAATGAACAGTCTAACGCGCCAACAAATTGCACCACAGAGACTTGTGGTTATACTGACCCTCAGCAGGCCAAAGTCTCATGGAAGCTCACGCCAAGTCAGGAAGGGGGACTTCACAATCTGAAAAATGTCATCCCTGGGTGGTGTCAAAGCACCAACCTTTAGATTGACAGTCAAACACACTAACTGATTGCACGAGAGAGGCTTGTGTTGGCATTGACCCTCAGCACGGCAATTTAACAGGAATCTCATAACAGGTACAGGACGTCACATCGACATCATGGAGCACAACAAACTGAAAACTGTCGTCCCTGGGTGGGCTCGAACCACCAACCTTTAGATTAACAGTCTAACGCGCTAACCAATTTCGCCACAGAGACTTGTGGTGTATTTAATACTGACGCTAGATCGCTGGCCATTTGTGCTCTCATCCAACTGAACATGGAGTTTACGAAACAACAACACTTTGTTCCAATGGTTGTGTTAACGTGCATCGAAAGTGCAGCAACATTTTCAAGGAAGTAGCCCTGTAGTTTTCTAATGTTTGTTAGCTGTTTGAATGGCCTTAAAAGGGCAAAGATGTAGCGCAATGTTCGTCAGCGCAACATTATATTAAAAGGCATCTGGCAGGAGTAAATTCAGCCACAATCACAAATATATTATGATAAATATATATTTTAAACAACTGCATTTTCACAAATGTAATATATAATCGCCAAGCCCATTCAAAAATAATTAGGGGACTGACTCCGGAAGAATGATGAAGTGGCTAGTCACTTTCATGGCGTATAGGCATACATTTACACACAAACACACTGGACCAACATTGTCCTTCTCGCGAGATAAATATAAATAATATGTTTTTTCATACCAGACTGACATCATTTACATTGTCATACTAGCCAGATGAATAAGAATAAATTATATGTTCCTTGGAGAACACAGAATGATCAAGCTATTGAGTAACAGAAGATCAGAGACCATTGACAGCCATTTTACCAGTAGGTATAGTAAGTTGTCATCTTTCATGTTCAACAACACACCAATCACATGTTACAACAGGAAACACAGCAGGTCAAAAGCAAGCTTACTGTAAGGCCAGGAAGGTCTTCCATATCACTAGAAATAGAAAGACAGCATCCCTGGGTGGGCTCAAATCACCAACTTTTAAATGAACAGTCTAACGCGCCAACAAATTGCACCACAGAGACTTGTGGTTATACTGACCCTCAGCAGGCCAAAGTCTCATGGAAGCTCACGCCAAGTCAGGAAGGGGGACTTCACAATCTGAAAAATGTCATCCCTGGGTGGTGTCAAAGCACCAACCTTTAGATTGACAGTCAAACACACTAACTGATTGCACGAGAGAGGCTTGTGTTGGCATTGACCCTCAGCACGGCAATTTAACAGGAATCTCATAACAGGTACAGGACGTCACATCAACATCATGGAGCACAACAAACTGAAAACTGTCGTCCCTGGGTGGGCTTGAACCACCAACCTTTAGATTAACAGTCTAACGCGCTAACCAATTTCGCCACAGAGACTTGTGGTGTATTTAATACTGACGCTAGATCGCTGGCCATTTGTGCTCTCATCCAACTGAACATGGAGTTTACGAAACAACAACACTTTGTTCCAATGGTTGTGTTAACGTGCATCGAAAGTGCAGCAACATTTTCAAGGAAGTAGCCCTGTAGTTTTCTAATGTTTGTTAGCTGTTTGAATGGCCTTAAAAGGGCAAAGATGTAGCGCAATGTTCGTCAGCGCAACATTATATTAAAAGGCATCTGGCAGGAGTAAATTCAGCCACAATCACAAATATATTATGATAAATATATATTTTAAACAACTGCATTTTCACAAATGTAATATATAATCGCCAAGCCCATTCAAAAATAATTAGGGGACTGACTCCGGAAGAATGATGAAGTGGCTAGTCACTTTCATGGCGTATAGGCATACATTTACACACAAACACACTGGACCAACATTGTCCTTCTCGCGAGATAAATATAAATAATATGTTTTTTCATACCAGATTGACATCATTTACGTTGTCATACTAGCCAGATGAATAAGAATAAATTATATGTTCCTTGGAGAACACAGAATGATCAAGCTATTGAGTAACAGAAGATCAGAGACCATTGACAGCCATTTTACCAGTAGGTATAGTAACTTGTCATCTTTCATGTTCAACAACACACCAATCACATGTTACAACAGGAAACACAGCAGGTCAAAAGCAAGCTTACTGTAAGGCCAGGAAGGTCTTCCATATCACTAGAAATAGAAAGACAGCATCCCTGGGTGGGCTCAAATCACCAACTTTTAAATGAACAGTCTAACGCGCCAACAAATTGCACCACAGAGACTTGTGGTTATACTGACCCTCAGCAAGCCAAAGTCTCATGGAAGCTCACGCCAAGTCAGGAAGGGGGACTTCACAATCTGAAAAATGTCATGCCTGGGTGGTGTCAAAGCACCAACCTTTAGATTGACAGTCAAACACACTAACTGATTGCACGAGAGAGGCTTGTGTTGGCATTGACCCTCAGCACGGCAATTTAACAGGAATCTCATAACAGGTACAGGACGTCACATCGACATCATGGAGCACAACAAACTGAAACTGGTTATACTGACCCTCAGCAAGCCAAAGTCTCATGGAAGCTCACGCCAAGTCAGGAAGGGGGACTTCACAATCTGAAAAATGTCATGCCTGGGTGGTGTCAAAGCACCAACCTTTAGATTGACAGTCAAACACACTAACTGATTGCACGAGAGAGGATTGTGTTGGCATTGACCCTCAGCACGGCAATTTAACAGGAATCTCATAACGTCACATCGACATCATGGAGCACAACAAACTGAAAACTGTCGTCCCTGGGTGGGCTCGAACCACCAACCTTTAGATTAACAGTCTAACGCGCTAACCAATTTCGCCACAGAGACTTGTGGTGTATTTAATACTGACGCTAGATCGCTGGCCATTTGTGCTCTCATCCAACTGAACATGGAGTTTACGAAACAACAACACTTTGTTCCAATGGTTGTGTTAACGTGCATCGAAAGTGCAGCAACATTTTCAAGGAAGTAGCCCTGTAGTTTTCTAATGTTTGTTAGCTGTTTGAATGGCCTTAAAAGGGCAAAGATGTAGTGCAATGTTCGTCAGCGCAACATTATATTAAAAGGCATCTGGCAGGAGTAAATTCAGCCACAATCACAAATATATTATGATAAATATATATTTTAAACAACTGCATTTTCACAAATGTAATATATAATCGCCAAGCCCATTCAAAAATAATTAGGGGACTGACTCCGGAAGAATGATGAAGTGGCTAGTCACTTTCATGGCGTATAGGCATACATTTACACACAAACACACTGGACCAACATTGTCCTTCTCGCGAGATAAATATAAATAATATGTTTTTTCATACCAGATTGACATCATTTACGTTGTCATACTAGCCAGATGAATAAGAATAAATTATATGTTCCTTGGAGAACACAGAATGATCAAGCTATTGAGTAACAGAAGATCAGAGACCATTGACAGCCATTTTACCAGTAGGTATAGTAACTTGTCATCTTTCATGTTCAACAACACACCAATCACATGTTACAACAGGAAACACAGCAGGTCAAAAGCAAGCTTACTGTAAGGCCAGGAAGGTCTTCCATATCACTAGAAATAGAAAGACAGCATCCCTGGGTGGGCTCAAATCACCAACTTTTAAATGAACAGTCTAACGCGCCAACAAATTGCACCACAGAGACTTGTGGTTATACTGACCCTCAGCAAGCCAAAGTCTCATGGAAGCTCACGCCAAGTCAGGAAGGGGGACTTCACAATCTGAAAAATGTCATGCCTGGGTGGTGTCAAAGCACCAACCTTTAGATTGACAGTCAAACACACTAACTGATTGCACGAGAGAGGCTTGTGTTGGCATTGACCCTCAGCACGGCAATTTAACAGGAATCTCATAACAGGTACAGGACGTCACATCGACATCATGGAGCACAACAAACTGAAACTGGTTATACTGACCCTCAGCAAGCCAAAGTCTCATGGAAGCTCACGCCAAGTCAGGAAGGGGGACTTCACAATCTGAAAAATGTCATGCCTGGGTGGTGTCAAAGCACCAACCTTTAGATTGACAGTCAAACACACTAACTGATTGCACGAGAGAGGATTGTGTTGGCATTGACCCTCAGCACGGCAATTTAACAGGAATCTCATAACAGGTACAGGACGTCACATCGACATCATGGAGCACAACAAACTGAAAACTGTCGTCCCTGGGTGGGCTCGAACCACCAACCTTTAGATTAACAGTCTAACGCGCTAACCAATTTCGCCACAGAGACTTGTGGTGTATTTAATACTGACGCTAGATCGCTGGCCATTTGTGCTCTCATCCAACTGAACATGGAGTTTACGAAACAACAACACTTTGTTCCAATGGTTGTGTTAACGTGCATCGAAAGTGCAGCAACATTTTCAAGGAAGTAGCCCTGTAGTTTTCTAATGTTTGTTAGCTGTTTGAATGGCCTTAAAAGGGCAAAGATGTAGCGCAATGTTCGTCAGCGCAACATTATATTAAAAGGCATCTGGCAGGAGTAAATTCAGCCACAATCACAAATATATTATGATAAATATATATTTTAAACAACTGCATTTTCACAAATGTAATATATAATCGCCAAGCCCATTCAAAAATAATTAGGGGACTGACTCCGGAAGAATGATGAAGTGGCTAGTCACTTTCATGGCGTATAGGCATACATTTACACACAAACACACTGGACCAACATTGTCCTTCTCGCGAGATAAATATAAATAATATGTTTTTTCATACCAGATTGACATCATTTACGTTGTCATACTAGCCAGATGAATAAGAATAAATTATATGTTCCTTGGAGAACACAGAATGATCAAGCTATTGAGTAACAGAAGATCAGAGACCATTGACAGCCATTTTACCAGTAGGTATAGTAAGTTGTCATCTTTCATGTTCAACAACACACCAATCACATGTTACAACAGGAAACACAGCAGGTCAAAAGCAAGCTTACTGTAAGGCCAGGAAGGTCTTCCATATCACTAGAAATAGAAAGACAGCATCCCTGGGTGGGCTCAAATCACCAACTTTTAAATGAACAGTCTAACGCGCCAACAAATTGCACCACAGAGACTTGTGGTTATACTGACCCTCAGCAGGCCAAAGTCTCATGGAAGCTCACGCCAAGTCAGGAAGGGGGACTTCACAATCTGAAAAATGTCATCCCTGGGTGGTGTCAAAGCACCAACCTTTAGATTGACAGTCAAACACACTAACTGATTGCACGAGAGAGGCTTGTGTTGGCATTGACCCTCAGCACGGCAATTTAACAGGAATCTCATAACAGGTACAGGACGTCACATCAACATCATGGAGCACAACAAACTGAAAACTGTCGTCCCTGGGTGGGCTCGAACCACCAACCTTTAGATTAACAGTCTAACGCGCTAACCAATTTCGCCACAGAGACTTGTGGTGTATTTAATACTGACGCTAGATCGCTGGCCATTTGTGCTCTCATCCAACTGAACATGGAGTTTACGAAACAACAACACTTTGTTCCAATGGTTGTGTTAACGTGCATCGAAAGTGCAGCAACATTTTCAAGGAAGTAGCCCTGTAGTTTTCTAATGTTTGTTAGCTGTTTGAATGGCCTTAAAAGGGCAAAGATGTAGCGCAATGTTCGTCAGCGCAACATTATATTAAAAGGCATCTGGCAGGAGTAAATTCAGCCACAATCACAAATATATTATGATAAATATATATTTTAAACAACTGCATTTTCACAAATGTAATATATAATCGCCAAGCCCATTCAAAAATAATTAGGGGACTGACTCCGGAAGAATGATGAAGTGGCTAGTCACTTTCATGGCGTATAGGCATACATTTACACACAAACACACTGGACCAACATTGTCCTTCTCGCGAGATAAATATAAATAATATGTTTTTTCATACCAGATTGACATCATTTACGTTGTCATACTAGCCAGATGAATAAGAATAAATGATATGTTCCTTGGAGAACACAGAATGATCAAGCTATTGAGTAACAGAAGATCAGAGACCATTGACAGCCATTTTACCAGTAGGTATAGTAAGTTGTCATCTTTCATGTTCAACAACACACCAATCACATGTTACAACAGGAAACACAGCAGGTCAAAAGCAAGCTTACTGTAAGGCCAGGAAGGTCTTCCATATCACTAGAAATAGAAAGACAGCATCCCTGGGTGGGCTCAAATCACCAACTTTTAAATGAACAGTCTAACGCGCCAACAAATTGCACCACAGAGACTTGTGGTTATACTGACCCTCAGCAAGCCAAAGTCTCATGGAAGCTCACGCCAAGTCAGGAAGGGGGACTTCACAATCTGAAAAATGTCATGCCTGGGTGGTGTCAAAGCACCAACCTTTAGATTGACAGTCAAACACACTAACTGATTGCACGAGAGAGGCTTGTGTTGGCATTGACCCTCAGCACGGCAATTTAACAGGAATCTCATAACAGGTACAGGACGTCACATCGACATCATGGAGCACAACAAACTGAAAACTGTCGTCCCTGGGTGGGCTCGAACCACCAACCTTTAGATTAACAGTCTAACGCGCTAACCAATTGCGCCACAGAGACTTGTGGTGTATTTAATACTGACGCTAGATCGCTGGCCATTTGTGCTCTCATCCAACTGAACATGGAGTTTACGAAACAACAACACTTTGTTCCAATGGTTGTGTTAACGTGCATCGAAAGTGCAGCAACATTTTCAAGGAAGTAGCCCTGTAGTTTTCTAATGTTTGTTAGCTGTTTGAATGGCCTTAAAAGGGCAAAGATGTAGCGCAATGTTCGTCAGCACAACATTATATTAAAAGGCATCTGGCAGGAGTAAATTCAGCCACAATCACAAATATATTATGATAAATATATATTTTAAACAACTGCATTTTCACAAATGTAATATATAATCGCCAAGCCCATTCAAAAATAATTAGGGGACTGACTCCGGAAGAATGATGAAGTGGCTAGTCACTTTCATGGCGTATAGGCATACATTTACACACAAACACACTGGACCAACATTGTCCTTCTCGCGAGATAAATATAAATAATATGTTTTTTCATACCAGATTGACATCATTTACGTTGTCATACTAGCCAGATGAATAAGAATAAATTATATGTTCCTTGGAGAACACAGAATGATCAAGCTATTGAGTAACAGAAGATCAGAGACCATTGACAGCCATTTTACCAGTAGGTATAGTAACTTGTCATCTTTCATGTTCAACAACACACCAATCACATGTTACAACAGGAAACACAGCAGGTCAAAAGCAAGCTTACTGTAAGGCCAGGAAGGTCTTCCATATCACTAGAAATAGAAAGACAGCATCCCTGGGTGGGCTCAAATCACCAACTTTTAAATGAACAGTCTAACGCGCCAACAAATTGCACCACAGAGACTTCCGGTTATACTGACCCTCAGCAAGCCAAAGTCTCATGGAAGCTCACGCCAAGTCAGGAAGGGGGACTTCACAATCTGAAAAATGTCATGCCTGGGTGGTGTCAAAGCACCAACCTTTAGATTGACAGTCAAACACACTAACTGATTGCACGAGAGAGGCTTGTGTTGGCATTGACCCTCAGCACGGCAATTTAACAGGAATCTCATAACAGGTACAGGACGTCACATCGACATCATGGAGCACAACAAACTGAAACTGGTTATACTGACCCTCAGCAAGCCAAAGTCTCATGGAAGCTCACGCCAAGTCAGGAAGGGGGACTTCACAATCTGAAAAATGTCATGCCTGGGTGGTGTCAAAGCACCAACCTTTAGATTGACAGTCAAACACACTAACTGATTGCACGAGAGAGGCTTGTGTTGGCATTGACCCTCAGCACGGCAATTTAACAGGAATCTCATAACAGGTACAGGACGTCACATCGACATCATGGAGCACAACAAACTGAAAACTGTCGTCCCTGGGTGGGCTCGAACCACCAACCTTTAGATTAACAGTCTAACGCGCTAACCAATTGCGCCACAGAGACTTGTGGTGTATTTAATACTGACGCTATATCGTTGGCCATTTGTACTCTCATCCAACTGAACATGGAGTTTACGAAACAACAACACTTTGTTCCAATGGTTGTGTCAACGTGCATCGAAAGTGCAGCAACATTTTCAAGGAAGTAGCCCTGTAGTTTTCTAATGTTTGTTAGCTGTTTGAATGGCCTTAAAAGGGCAAAGATGTAGCGCAATGTTCGTCAGCGCAACATTATATTAAAAGGCATCTGGCAGGAGTAAATTCAGCCACAATCACAAATATATTATGATAAATATATATTTTAAACAACTGCATTTTCACAAATGTAATATATAATCGCCAAGCCCATTCAAAAATAATTAGGGGACTGACTCCGGAAGAATGATGAAGTGGCTAGTCACTTTCATGGCGTATAGGCATACATTTACACACAAACACACTGGACCAACAATGTCCTTCTTGCGAGATAAATATAAATAATATGTTTTTTCATACCAGATTGACATCATTTACGTTGTCATACTAGCCAGATTAATAAGAATAAATTATATGTTCCTTGGAGAACACAGAATGATCAAGCTATTGAGTAACAGAAGATCAGAGACCATTGACAGCCATTTTACCAGTAGTTATAGTAACTTGTCATCTTTCATGTTCAACAACACACCAATCACATGTTACAACAGGAAACACAGCAGGTCAAAAGCAAGCTTACTGTAAGGCCAGGAAGGTCTTCCATATCACTAGAAATAGAAAGACAGCATCCCTGGGTGGGCTCAAATCACCAACTTTTAAATGAACAGTCTAACGCGCCAACAAATTGCACCACAGAGACTTGTGGTTATACTGACCCTCAGCAGGCCAAAGTCTCATGGAAGCTCACGCCAAGTCAGGAAGGGTCAGTTCACATCTCCACAATCTGAAAAATGTCATCCCTGGGTGGTGTCAAAGCACCAACCTTTAGATTGACAGTCAAACACACTAACTGATTGCACGAGAGAGGCTTGTGTTGGCATTGACCCTCAGCACGGCAATTTAACAGGAATCTCATAACAGGTACAGGACGTCACATCGACATCATGGAGCACAACAAACTGAAAACTGTCGTCCCTGGGTGGGCTCGAACCACCAACCTTTAGATTAACAGTCTAACGCGCTAACCAATTGCGCCACAGAGACTTGTGGTGTATTTAATACTGACGCTAGATCGCTGGCCATTTGTGCTCTCATCCAACTGAACATGGAGTTTACGAAACAACAACACTTTGTTCCAATGGTTGTGTTAACGTGCATCGAAAGTGCAGCAACATTTTCAAGGAAGTAGCCCTGTAGTTTTCTAATGTTTGTTAGCTGTTTGAATGGCCTTAAAAGGGCAAAGATGTAGCGCAATGTTCGTCAGCGCAACATTATATTAAAAGGCATCTGGCAGGAGTAAATTCAGCCACAATCACAAATATATTATGATAAATATATATTTTAAACAACTGCATTTTCACAAATGTAATATATAATCGCCAAGCCCATTCAAAAATAATTAGGGGACTGACTCCGGAAGAATGATGAAGTGGCTAGTCACTTTCATGGCGTATAGGCATACATTTACACACAAACACACTGGACCAACATTGTCCTTCTCGCGAGATAAATATAAATAATATGTTTTTTCATACCAGATTGACATCATTTACGTTGTCATACTAGCCAGATGAATAAGAATAAATTATATGTTCCTTGGAGAACACAGAATGATCAAGCTATTGAGTAACAGAAGATCAGAGACCATTGACAGCCATTTTACCAGTAGGTATAGTAACTTGTCATCTTTCATGTTCAACAACACACCAATCACATGTTACAACAGGAAACACAGCAGGTCAAAAGCAAGCTTACTGTAAGGCCAGGAAGGTCTTCCATATCACTAGAAATAGAAAGACAGCATCCCTGGGTGGGCTCAAATCACCAACTTTTAAATGAACAGTCTAACGCGCCAACAAATTGCACCACAGAGACTTGTGGTTATACTGACCCTCAGCAAGCCAAAGTCTCATGGAAGCTCACGCCAAGTCAGGAAGGGGGACTTCACAATCTGAAAAATGTCATACCTGGGTGGTGTCAAAGCACCAACCTTTAGATTGACAGTCAAACACACTAACTGATTGCACGAGAGAGGCTTGTGTTGGCATTGACCCTCAGCACGGCAATTTAACAGGAATCTCATAACAGGTACAGGACGTCACATCGACATCATGGAGCACAACAAACTGAAAACTGTCGTCCCTGGGTGGGCTCGAAACACCAACCTTTAGATTAACAGTCTAACGCGCTAACCAATTGCGCCACAGAGACTTGTGGTGTATTTAATACTGACGCTAGATCGCTGGCCATTTGTACTCTCATCCAACTGAACATGGAGTTCACGAAACAACAACACTTTGTTCCAATGGTTGTGTTAACGTGCATCGAAAGTGCAGCAACATTTTCAAGGAAGTAGCCCTGTAGTTTTCTAATGTTTGTTAGCTTTTTGAATGGCCTTAAAAGGGAAAAGATGTAGCGCAATGTTCGTCAGCGCAACATTATATTAAAAGGCATCTGGCAGGAGTAAATTCAGCCACAATCACAAATATATTATGATAAATATATATTTTAAACAACTGCATTTTCACAAATGTAATATATAATCGCCAAGCCCATTCAAAAATAATTAGGGGACTGACTCCGGAAGAATGATGAAGTGGTAAGTCACTTTCATGGCGTATAGGCATACATTTACACACAAACACACTGGACCAACATTGTCCTTCTCGCGAGATAAATATAAATAATACGTTTTTTCATACCAGATTGACATCATTTACATTGTCATACTAGCCAGATGAATAAGAATAAATTATATGTTCCTTGGAGAACACAGAATGATCAAGCTATTGAGTAACAGAAGATCAGAGACCATTGACAGCCATTTTACCAGTAGGTATAGTAAGTTGTCATCTTTCATGTTCAACAACACACCAATCACATGTTACAACAGGAAACACAGCAGGTCAAAAGCAAGCTTACTGTAAGGCCAGGAAGGTCTTCCATATCACTAGAAATAGAAAGACAGCATCCCTGGGTGGGCTCAAATCACCAACTTTTAAATGAACAGTCTAACGCGCCAACAAATTGCACCACAGAGACTTGTGGTTATACTGACCCTCAGCAGGCCAAAGTCTCATGGAAGCTCACGCCAAGTCAGGAAGGGTCAGTTCACATCTCCACAATCTGAAAAATGTCATCCCTGGGTGGTGTCAAAGCACCAACCTTTAGATTGACAGTCAAACACACTAACTGATTGCACGAGAGAGGCTTGTGTTGGCATTGACCCTCAGCACGGCAATTTAACAGGAATCTCATAACAGGTACAGGACGTCACATCGACATCATGGAGCACAACAAACTGAAAACTGTCGTCCCTGGGTGGGCTCGAACCACCAACCTTTAGATTAACAGTCTAACGCGCTAACCAATTGCGCCACAGAGACTTGTGGTGTATTTAATACTGACGCTATATCGTTGGCCATTTGTACTCTCATCCAACTGAACATGGAGTTTACGAAACAACAACACTTTGTTCCAATGGTTGTGTCAACGTGCATCGAAAGTGCAGCAACATTTTCTAGGAAGTAGCCCTGTAGTCTTCTAATGTTTGTTAGCTGTTTGAATGGCCTTAAAAGGGCAAAGATGTAGCGCAATGTTCGTCAGCGCAACATTATATTAAAAGGCATCTGGCAGGAGTAAATTCAGCCACAATCACAAATATATTATGATAAATATATATTTTAAACAACTGCATTTTCACAAATGTAATATATAATCGCCAAGCCCATTCAAGAATAATTAGGGGACTGACTCCGGAAGAATGATGAAGTGGCTAGTCACTTTCATGGCGTATAGGCATACATTTACACACAAACACACTGGACCAACATTGTCCTTCTCGCGAGATAAATATAAATAATACGTTTTTTCATACCAGATTGACATCATTTACATTGTCATACTAGCCAGATGAATAAGAATGAATTATATGTTCCTTGGAGAACACAGAATGATCAAGCTATTGAGTAACAGAAGATCAGAGACCATTGACAGCCATTTTACCAGTAGGTATAGTAAGTTGTCATCTTTCATGTTCAACAACACACCAATCACATGTTACAACAGGAAACACAGCAGGTCAAAAGCAAGCTTACTGTAAGGCCAGGAAGGTCTTCCATATCACTAGAAATAGAAAGACAGCATCCCTGGGTGGGCTCAAATCACCAACTTTTAAATGAACAGTCTAACGCGCCAACAAATTGCACCACAGAGACTTGTGGTATTACTGACCCTCAGCAGGCCAAAGTCTCATGGAAGCTCACGCCAAGTCAGGAAGGGGGACTTCACAATCTGAAAAATGTCATCCCTGGGTGGTGTCAAAGCACCAACCTTTAGATTGACAGTCAAACACACTAACTGATTGCACGAGAGAGGCTTGTGTTGGCATTGACCCTCAGCACGGCAATTTAACAGGAATCTCATAACAGGTACAGGACGTCACATCGACATCATGGAGCACAACAAACTGAAAACTGTCGTCCCTGGGTGGGCTTGAACCACCAACCTTTAGATTAAAAGTCTAACGCACTAACCAATTGCGCCACAGAGACTTGTGGTGTATTTAATCCTGACTCTAGATCACTGGCCATTCGTGCTCTCATCCAACTGAACATGGAGTTTACGAAACAACAACACTTTGTTCCAATGGTTGTGTTAACGTGCATCGAAAGTGCAGCAACATTTTCAAGGAAGTAGCCCTGTAGTTTTCTAATGTTTGTTAGCTTTTTGAATGGCCTTAAAAGGGCAAAGATGAAGCGCAATGTTCGTCAGCGCAACATTATATTAAAAGGCATCTGGCAGGAGTAAATTCAGCCACAATCACAAATATATTATGATAAATATATATTTTAAACAACTGCATTTTCACAAATGTAATATATAATCGCCAAGCCCATTCAAAAATAATTAGGGGACTGACTCCGGAAGAATGATGAAGTGGCTAGTCACTTTCATGGCGTATAGGCATACATTTACACACAAACACACTGGACCAACATTGTCCTTCTCGCGAGATAAATATAAATAATACGTTTTTTCATACCAGATTGACATAATTTACGTTGTCATACTAGCCAGATTAATAAGAATAAATGATATGTTCCTTGGAGAACACAGAATGATCAAGCTATTGAGTAACAGAAGATCAGAGACCATTGACAGCCATTTTACCAGTAGGTATAGTAACTTGTCATCTTTCACGTTCAACAACACACCAATCACATGTTACAACAGGAAACACAGCAGGTCAAAAGCAAGCTTACTGTAAGGCCAGGAAGGTCTTCCATATCACTAGAAATAGAAAGACAGCATCCCTGGGTGGGCTCAAATCACCAACTTTTAAATGAACAGTCTAACGCGGCAACAAATTGCACCACAGAGACTTGTGGTTATACTGACCCTCAGCAGGCCAAAGTCTCATGGAAGCTCACGCCAAGTCAGGAAGGGGGACTTCACAATCTGAAAAATGTCATCCCTGGGTGGTGTCAAAGCACCAACCTTTAGATTGACAGTCAAACACACTAACTGATTGCACGAGAGAGGCTTGTGTTGGCATTGACCCTCAGCACGGCAATGTAACAGGAATCTCATAACAGGTAAAGGACATCACATCGATATCATGGAGCACAACAAACTGTCTTCCCTGGGTGGGCTCGAACCACCAACCTTTAGATTAACAGTCTAACGCACTAACCAATTGCGCCACAGAGACTTGTGGTGTATTTAATACTGACGCTAGATCGCTGGCCATTTGTACTCTCATCCAACTGAACATGGAGTTTACGAAACAACAACACTTTGTTCCAATGGTTGTGTTAACGTGCATCGAAAGTGCAGCAACATTTTCAAGGAAGTAGCCCTGTAGTTTTCTAATGTTTGTTAGCTTTTTGAATGGCCTTAAAAGGGCAAAGATGTAGCGCAATGTTCGTCAGCGCAACATTATATTAAAAGGCATCTGGCAGGAGTAAATTCAGCCACAATCACAAATATATTATGATAAATATATATTTTAAACAACTGCATTTTCACAAATGTAATATATAATCGCCAAGCCCATTCAAAAATAATTAGGGGACTGACTCCGGAAGAATGATGAAGTGGCTAGTCACTTTCATGGCGTATAGGCATACATTTACACACAAACACACTGGACCAACATTGTCCTTCTCGCGAGATAAATATAAATAATACGTTTTTTCATACCAGATTGACATAATTTACGTTGTCATACTAGCCAGATTAATAAGAATAAATGATATGTTCCTTGGAGAACACAGAATGATCAAGCTATTGAGTAACAGAAGATCAGAGACCATTGACAGCCATTTTACCAGTAGGTATAGTAACTTGTCATCTTTCACGTTCAACAACACACCAATCACATGTTACAACAGGAAACACAGCAGGTCAAAAGCAAGCTTACTGTAAGGCCAGGAATGTCTTCCATATCACTAGAAATAGAAAGACAGCATCCCTGGGTGGGCTCAAATCACCAACTTTTAAATGAACAGTCTAACGCGCCAACAAATTGCACCACAGAGACTTGTGGTTATACTGACCCTCAGCAGGCCAAAGTCTCATGGAAGCTCACGCCAAGTCAGGAAGGGGGACTTCACAATCTGAAAAATGTCATCCCTGGGTGGTGTCAAAGCACCAACCTTTAGATTGACAGTCAAACACACTAACTGATTGCACGAGAGAGGCTTGTGTTGGCATTGACCCTCAGCACGGCAATGTAACAGGAATCTCATAACAGGTAAAGGACATCACATCGATATCATGGAGCACAACAAACTGTCATCCCTGGGTGGGCTCGAACCACCAACCTTTAGATTAACAGTCTAACGCGCTAACCAATTGCGCCACAGAGACTTGTGGTGTATTTAATACTGACGCTAGATCGCTGGCCATTTGTACTCTCATCCAACTGAACATGGAGTTTACGAAACAACAACACTTTGTTCCAATGGTTGTGTTAACGTGCATCGAAAGTGCAGCAACATTTTCAAGGAAGTAGCCCTGTAGTTTTCTAATGTTTGTTAGCTTTTTGAATGGCCTTAAAAGGGCAAAGATGTAGCGCAATGTTCGTCAGCGCAACATTATATTAAAAGGCATCTGGCAGGAGTAAATTCAGCCACAATCACAAATATATTATGATAAATATATATTTTAAACAACTGCATTTTCACAAATGTAATATATAATCGCCAAGCCCATTCAAAAATAATTAGGGGACTGACTCCGGAAGAATGATGAAGTGGCTAGTCACTTTCATGGCGTATAGGCATACATTTACACACAAACACACTGGACCAACATTGTCCTTCTCGCGAGATAAATATAAATAATACGTTTTTTCATACCAGATTGACATAATTTACGTTGTCATACTAGCCAGATTAATAAGAATAAATGATATGTTCCTTGGAGAACACAGAATGATCAAGCTATTGAGTAACAGAAGATCAGAGACCATTGACAGCCATTTTACCAGTAGGTATAGTAACTTGTCATCTTTCACGTTCAACAACACACCAATCACATGTTACAACAGGAAACACAGCAGGTCAAAAGCAAGCTTACTGTAAGGCCAGGAATGTCTTCCATATCACTAGAAATAGAAAGACAGCATCCCTGGGTGGGCTCAAATCACCAACTTTTAAATGAACAGTCTAACGCGGCAACAAATTGCACCACAGAGACTTGTGGTTATACTGACCCTCAGCAGGCCAAAGTCTCATGGAAGCTCACGCCAAGTCAGGAAGGGGGACTTCACAATCTGAAAAATGTCATCCCTGGGTGGTGTCAAAGCACCAACCTTTAGATTGACAGTCAAACACACTAACTGATTGCACGAGAGAGGCTTGTGTTGGCATTGACCCTCAGCACGGCAATGTAACAGGAATCTCATAACAGGTAAAGGACATCACATCGATATCATGGAGCACAACAAACTGTCATCCCTGGGTGGGCTCGAACCACCAACCTTTAGATTAACAGTCTAACGCGCTAACCAATTGCGCCACAGAGACTTGTGGTGTATTTAATACTGACGCTAGATCGCTGGCCATTTGTACTCTCATCCAACTGAACATGGAGTTTACGAAACAACAACACTTTGTTCCAATGGTTGTGTTAACGTGCATCGAAAGTGCAGCAACATTTTCAAGGAAGTAGCCCTGTAGTTTTCTAATGTTTGTTAGCTTTTTGAATGGCCTTAAAAGGGCAAAGATGTAGCGCAATGTTCGTCAGCGCAACATTATATTAAAAGGCATCTGGCAGGAGTAAATTCAGCCACAATCACAAATATATTATGATAAATATATATTTTAAACAACTGCATTTTCACAAATGTAATATATAATCGCCAAGCCCATTCAAAAATAATTAGGGGACTGACTCCGGAAGAATGATGAAGTGGCTAGTCACTTTCATGGCGTATAGGCATACATTTACACACAAACACACTGGACCAACATTGTCCTTCTCGCGAGATAAATATAAATAATACGTTTTTTCATACCAGATTGACATAATTTACGTTGTCATACTAGCCAGATTAATAAGAATAAATGATATGTTCCTTGGAGAACACAGAATGATCAAGCTATTGAGTAACAGAAGATCAGAGACCATTGACAGCCATTTTACCAGTAGGTATAGTAACTTGTCATCTTTCACGTTCAACAACACACCAATCACATGTTACAACAGGAAACACAGCAGGTCAAAAGCAAGCTTACTGTAAGGCCAGGAATGTCTTCCATATCACTAGAAATAGAAAGACAGCATCCCTGGGTGGGCTCAAATCACCAACTTTTAAATGAACAGTCTAACGCGCCAACAAATTGCACCATAGAGACTTGTGGTTATACTGACCCTCAGCAGGCCAAAGTCTCATGGAAGCTCACGCCAAGTCAGGAAGGGGGACTTCACAATCTGAAAAATGTCATCCCTGGGTGGTGTCAAAGCACCAACCTTTAGATTGACAGTCAAACACACTAACTGATTGCACGAGAGAGGCTTGTGTTGGCATTGACCCTCAGCACGGCAATGTAACAGGAATCTCATAACAGGTAAAGGACATCACATCGATATCATGGAGCACAACAAACTGTCATCCCTGGGTGGGCTCGAACCACCAACCTTTAGATTAACAGTCTAACGCGCTAACCAATTGCGCCACAGAGACTTGTGGTGTATTTAATACTGACGCTAGATCGCTGGCCATTTGTACTCTCATCCAACTGAACATGGATTTTACGAAACAACAACACTTTGTTCCAATGGTTGTGTTAACGTGCATCGAAAGTGCAGCAACATTTTCAAGGAAGTAGCCCTGTAGTTTTCTAATGTTTGTTAGCTGTTTGAATGGCCTTAAAAGGGCAAAGATGTAGCGCAATGTTCGTCAGCGCAACATTATATTAAAAGGCATCTGGCAGGAGTAAATTCAGCCACAATCACAAATATATTATGATAAATATATATTTTAAACAACTGCATTTTCACAAATGTAATATATAATCGCCAAGCCCATTCAAAAATAATTAGGGGACTGACTCCGGAAGAATGATGAAGTGGCTAGTCACTTTCATGGCGTATAGGCATGCATTTACACACAAACACACTGGACCAACATTGTCCTTCTCGCGAGATAAATATAAATAATATGTTTTTTCATACCAGATTGACATCATTTACGTTGTCATACTAGCCAGATGAATAAGAATAAATGATATGTTCCTTGGAGAACACAGAATGATCAAGCTATTGAGTAACAGAAGATCAGAGACCATTGACAGCCATTTTACCAGTAGGTATAGTAAGTTGTCATCTTTCATGTTCAACAACACACCAATCACATGTTACAACAGGAAACACAGCAGGTCAAAAGCAAGCTTACTGTAAGGCCAGGAAGGTCTTCCATATCACTAGAAATAGAAAGACAGCATCCCTGGGTGGGCTCAAATCACCAACTTTTAAATTAACAGTCTAACGCGCCAACAAATTGCACCACAGAGACTTGTGGTTATACTGACCCTCAGCAGGCCAAAGTCTCATGGAAGCTCACGCCAAAGTCAGGAAGGGGGACTTCACAATCTGAAAAATGTCATCCATGGGTGGTGTCAAAGCACCAACCTTTAGATTGACAGTCAAACACACTAACTGATTGCACGAGAGAAGCTTGTGTTGGCATTGACCCTCAGCACGGCAATGTAACAGGAATCTCATAACAGGTACAGGACGTCACATCGACATCATGGAGCACAACAAACTGAAAACTGTAGTCCCTGGGTGGGCTCGAACCACCAACCTTTACATTAACAGTCTAAGGCGCTAACCAATTGCGCCAGAGAGACTTGTGGTGTATTTAATACTGACGCTAGATCGCTGGCCATTTGTGCTCTCATCCAACTGAACATGGAGTTTACGAAACAACAACACTTTGTTCCAATGGTTGTGTTAACGTGCATCGAAAGTGCAGCAACATTTTCAAGGAAGTAGCCCTGTAGTTTTCTAATGTTTGTTAGCTTTTTGAATGGCCTTAAAAGGGCAAAGATGTAGCGCAATGTTCGTCAGCGCAACATTATATTAAAAGGCATCTGGCAGGAGTAAATTCAGCCACAATCACAAATATATTATGATAAATATATATTTTAAACAACTGCATTTTCACAAATGTAATATATAATCGCCAAGCCCATTCAAAAATAATTAGGGGACTGACTCCGGAAGAATGATGAAGTGGCTAGTCACTTTCATGGCGTATAGGCATACATTTACACACAAACACACTGGACCAACATTGTCCTTCTCGCGAGATAAATATAAATAATATGTTTTTTCATACCAGATTGACATCATTTACGTTGTCATACTAGCCAGATGAATAAGAATAAATTATATGTTCCTTGGAGAACACAGAATGATCAAGCTATTGAGTAACAGAAGATCAGAGACCATTGACAGCCATTTTACCAGTAGGTATAGTAACTTGTCATCTTTCATGTTCAACAACACACCAATCACATGTTACAACAGGAAACACAGCAGGTCAAAAGCAAGCTTACTGTAAGGCCAGGAAGGTCTTCCATATAACTAGAAATAGAAAGACAGCATCCCTGGGTGGGCTCAAATCACCAACTTTTAAATGAACAGTCTAACGCGCCAACAAATTGCACCACAGAGACTTGTGGTTATACTGACCCTCAGCAGGCCAAAGTCTCATGGAAGCTCACGCCAAAGTCAGGAAGGGGGACTTCACCATCTGAAAAATGTCATCCCTGGGTGGTGTCAAAGCACCAACCTTTAGATTGACAGTCAAACACACTAACTGATTGCACGAGAGAGGCTTGTGTTGGCATTGACCCTCAGCACGGCAATTTAACAGGAATCTCATAACAGGTACAGGACGTCACATCGACATCATGGAGCACAACAAACTGAAAACTGTCGTCCCTGGGTGGGCTCAAACCACCAACCTTTAGATTAACAGTCTAACGCGCTAACCAATTGCGTCACAGAGACTTGTGGTGTATTTAATACTGACGCTAGATCGCTGGCCATTAGTGCTCTCATCCAACTGAACATGGAGTTTACGAAACAACAACACTTTGTTCCAATGGTTGTGTTAACGTGCATCGAAAGTGCAGCAACATTTTCAAGGAAGTAGCCCTGTAGTTTTCTAATGTTTGTTAGCTTTTTGAATGGCCTTAAAAGGGCAAAGATGTAGCGCAATGTTCGTCAGCACAACATTATATTAAAAGGCATCTGGCAGGAGTAAATTCAGCCACAATCACAAATATATTATGATAAATATATATTTTAAACAACTGCATTTTCACAAATGTAATATATAATCGCCAAGCCCATTCAAAAATAATTAGGGGACTGACTCCGGAAGAATGATGAAGTGGCTAGTCACTTTCATGGCGTATAGGCATACATTTACACACAAACACACTGGACCAACATTGTCCTTCTCGCGAGATAAATATAAATAATATGTTTTTTCATACCAGATTGACATCATTTACGTTGTCATACTAGCCAGATGAATAAGAATAAATTATATGTTCCTTGGAGAACACAGAATGATCAAGCTATTGAGTAACAGAAGATCAGAGACCATTGACAGCCATTTTACCAGTAGGTATAGTAACTTGTCATCTTTCATGTTCAACAACACACCAATCACATGTTACAACAGGAAACACAGCAGGTCAAAAGCAAGCTTACTGTAAGGCCAGGAAGGTCTTCCATATCACTAGAAATAGAAAGACAGCATCCCTGGGTGGGCTCAAATCACCAACTTTTAAATTAACAGTCTAACGCGCCAACAAATTGCACCACAGAGACTTGTGGTTATACTGACCCTCAGCAGGCCAAAGTCTCATGGAAGCTCACGCCAAAGTCAGGAAGGGGGACTTCACAATCTGAAAAATGTCATCCCTGGGTGGTGTCAAAGCACCAACCTTTAGATTGACAGTCAAACACACTAACTGATTGCACGAGAGAAGCTTGTGTTGGCATTGACCCTCAGCACGGCAATGTAACAGGAATCTCATAACAGGTACAGGACGTCACATCGACATCATGGAGCACAACAAACTGAAAACTGTCGTCCCTGGGTGGGCTCGAACCACCAACCTTTACATTAACAGTCTAAGGCGCTAACCAATTGCGCCAGAGAGACTTGTGGTGTATTTAATATTGACGCTAGATCGCTGGCCATTTGTGCTCTCATCCAACTGAACATGGAGTTTACGAAACAACAACACTTTGTTCCAATGGTTGTGTTAACGTGCATCGAAAGTGCAGCAACATTTTCAAGGAAGTAGCCCTGTAGTTTTCTAATGTTTGTTAGCTTTTTGAATGGCCTTAAAAGGGCAAAGATGTAGCGCAATGTTCGTCAGCGCAACATTATATTAAAAGGCATCTGGCAGGAGTAAATTCAGCCACAATCACAAATATATTATGATAAATATATATTTTAAACAACTGCATTTTCACAAATGTAATATATAATCGCCAAGCCCATTCAAAAATAATTAGGGGACTGACTCCGGAAGAATGATGAAGTGGCTAGTCACTTTCATGGCGTATAGGCATACATTTACACACAAACACACTGGACCAACATTGTCCTTCTCGCGAGATAAATATAAATAATATGTTTTTTCATACCAGATTGACATCATTTACGTTGTCATACTAGCCAGATGAATAAGAATAAATTAGATGTTCCTTGGAGAACACAGAATGATCAAGCTATTGAGTAACAGAAGATCAGAGACCATTGACAGCCATTTTACCAGTAGGTATAGTAACTTGTCATCTTTCATGTTCAACAACACACCAATCACATGTTACAACAGGAAACACAGCAGGTCAAAAGCAAGCTTACTGTAAGGCCAGGAAGGTCTTCCATATCACTAGAAATAGAAAGACAGCATCCCTGGGTGGGCTCAAATCACCAACTTTTAAATTAACAGTCTAACGCGCCAACAAATTGCACCACAGAGACTTGTGGTTATACTGACCCTCAGCAGGCCAAAGTCTCATGGAAGCTCACGCCAAAGTCAGGAAGGGGGACTTCACAATCTGAAAAATGTCATCCCTGGGTGGTGTCAAAGCACCAACCTTTAGATTGACAGTCAAACACACTAACTGATTGCACGAGAGAAGCTTGTGTTGGCATTGACCCTCAGCACGGCAATGTAACAGGAATCTCATAACAGGTACAGGACGTCACATCGACATCATGGAGCACAACAAACTGAAAACTGTCGTCCCTGGGTGGGCTCGAACCACCAACCTTTACATTAACAGTCTAAGGCGCTAACCAATTGCGCCAGAGAGACTTGTGGTGTATTTAATATTGACGCTAGATCGCTGGCCATTTGTGCTCTCATCCAACTGAACATGGAGTTTACGAAACAACAACACTTTGTTCCAATGGTTGTGTTAACGTGCATCGAAAGTGCAGCAACATTTTCAAGGAAGTAGCCCTGTAGTTTTCTAATGTTTGTTAGCTTTTTGAATGGCCTTAAAAGGGCAAAGATGTAGCGCAATGTTCGTCAGCGCAACATTATATTAAAAGGCATCTGGCAGGAGTAAATTCAGCCACAATCACAAATATATTATGATAAATATATATTTTAAACAACTGCATTTTCACAAATGTAATATATAATCGCCAAGCCCATTCAAAAATAATTAGGGGACTGACTCCGGAAGAATGATGAAGTGGCTAGTCACTTTCATGGCGTATAGGCATACATTTACACACAAACACACTGGACCAACATTGTCCTTCTCGCGAGATAAATATAAATAATATGTTTTTTCATACCAGATTGACATCATTTACGTTGTCATACTAGCCAGATGAATAAGAATAAATTAGATGTTCCTTGGAGAACACAGAATGATCAAGCTATTGAGTAACAGAAGATCAGAGACCATTGACAGCCATTTTACCAGTAGGTATAGTAACTTGTCATCTTTCATGTTCAACAACACACCAATCACATGTTACAACAGGAAACACAGCAGGTCAAAAGCAAGCTTACTGTAAGGCCAGGAAGGTCTTCCATATCACTAGAAATAGAAAGACAGCATCCCTGGGTGGGCTCAAATCACCAACATTTAAATTAACAGTCTAACGCGCCAACAAATTGCACCACAGAGACTTGTGGTTATACTGACCCTCAGCAGGCCAAAGTCTCATGGAAGCTCACGCCAAGTCAGGAAGGGGGACTTCACAATCTGAAAAATGTCATCCCTGGGTGGTGTCAAAGCACCAACCTTTAGATTGACAGTCAAACACACTAACTGATTGCACGAGAGAGGCTTGTGTTGGCATTGACCCTCAGCACGGCAATTTAACAGGAATCTCATAACAGGTACAGGACGTCACATCGACATCATGGAGCACAACAAACTGAAAACTGTCGTCCCTGGGTGGGCTTGAACCACCAACCTTTAGATGAACAGTCTAACGCGCTAACCAATTGCGTCACAGAGACTTGTGGTGTATTTAATACTGACGCTAGATCGCTGGCCATTAGTGCTCTCATCCAACTGAACATGGAGTTTAGGAAACAACAACACTTTGTTCCAATGGTTGTGTTAACGTGCATCGAAAGTGCAGCAACATTTTCAAGGAAGTAGCCCTGTAGTTTTCTAATGTTTGTTAGCTTTTTGAATGGCCTTAAAAGGGCAAAGATGTAGCGCAATGTTCGTCAGCGCAACATTATATTAAAAGGCATCTGGCAGGAGTAAATTCAGCCACAATCACAAATATATTATGATAAATATATATTAAACAACTGCATTTTCACAAATGTAATATATAATCGCCAAGCCCATTCAAAAATAATTAGGGGACTGACTCCGGAAGAATGATGAAGTGGCTAGTCACTTTCATGGCGTATAGGCATACATTTACACACAAACACACTGGACCAACATTGTCCATCTCGCGAGATAAATATAAATAATATGTTTTTTCATACCAGATTGACATCATTTACGTTGTCATACTAGCCAGATTAATAAGAATAAATTATATGTTCCTTGGAGAACACAGAATGATCAAGCTATTGAGTAACAGAAGATCAGAGACCATTGACAGCCATTTTACCAGTAGGTATAGTAACTTGTCATCTTTCATGTTCAACAACACACCAATCACATGTTACAACAGGAAACACAGCAGGTCAAAAGCAAGCTTACTGTAAGGCCAGGAAGGTCTTCCATATCACTAGAAATAGAAAGACAGCATCCCTGGGTGGGCTCAAATCACCAACTTTTAAATGAACAGTCTAACGCGCCAACAAATTGCACCACAGAGACTTGTGGTTATACTGACCCTCAGCAGGCCAAAGTCTCATGGAAGCTCACGCCAAGTCAGGAAGGGGGACTTCACAATCTGAAAAATGTCATCCCTGGGTGGTGTCAAAGCACCAACCTTTAGATTGACAGTCAAACACACTAACTGATTGCACGAGAGAGGCTTGTGTTGACATTGACCCTCAGCACGTCAATTTAACAGGAATCTCATAACAGGTAGTCACATCGACATCATGGAGCACAACAAACTGAAAACTGTCGACCCTGGGTGGACTCGAACCACCAACCTTTAGATCAACAGTCGAACACGCTAACCAATTGCGCCACAGAGACTTGTGTTGTATTTAATACTGACGCTAGATCGCTGGCCATTTGTGCTCTCATCCAACTGAACATGGAGTTTACGAAACAACAACACTTTGTTCCAATGGTTGTGTTAACGTGCATCGAAAGTGCAGCAACATTTTCAAGGAAGTAGCCCTGTAGTTTTCTAATGTTTGTTAGCTTTTTGAATGGCCTTAAAAGGGAAAAGATGTAGCGCAATGTTCGTCAGCGCAACATTATATTAAAAGGCATCTGGCAGGAGTAAATTCAGCCACAATCACAAATATATTATGATAAATATATATTTTAAACAACTGCATTTTCACAAATTTAATATATAATCGCCAAGCCCATTCAAAAATAATTAGGGGACTGACTCCGGAAGAATGATGAAGTGGCTAGTCACTTTCATGGCGTATAGGCATACATTTACACACAAACACACTGGACCAACATTGTCCTTCTCGCGAGATAAATATAAATAATATGTTTTTTCATACCAGATTGACATCATTTACATTGTCATACTAGCCAGATTAATAAGAATAAATGATATGTTCCTTGGAGAACACAGAATGATCAAGCTATTGAGTAACAGAAGATCAGAGACCATTGACAGCCATTTTACCAGTAGGTACAGTAACTTGTCATCTTTCATGTTCAACAACACACCAATCACATGTTACAACAGGAAACACAGCAGGTCAAAAGCAAGCTTACTGTAAGGCCAGGAAGGTCTTCCATATCACTAGAAATAGAAAGACAGCATCCCTGGGTGGGCTCAAATCACCAACTTTTAAATTAACAGTCTAACGCGCCAACAAATTGCACCACAGAGACTTGTGGTTATACTGACCCTCAGCAGGCCAAAGTCTCATGGAAGCTCACGCCAAGTCAGGAAGGGGGACTTCACAATCTGAAAAATGTCATCCCTGGGTGGTGTCAAAGCACCAACCTTTAGATTGACAGTCAAACACACTAACTGATTGCACGAGAGAGGCTTGTGTTGGCATTGACCCTCAGCAAGTCAATTTAACAGGAATCTCATAACAGGTACAGGACGTCACATCGACATCATGGAGCACAACAAACTGAAAACTGTCGTCCCTGGGTGGCCTCGAACCACCAACCTTTAGATTAACAGTCTAACGCGGTAACCAATTGCGCCACAGAGACTTGTGGTGTATATAATACTGACGCTAGATCGCTGGCCATTTGTGCTCTCATCCAACTGAACATGGAGTTTACGAAACAACAACACTTTGTTCCAATGGTTGTATTAACGTGCATCGAAAGTGCAGCAACATTTTCAAGGAAGTAGCCCTGTAGTTTTCTAATGTTTGTTAGCTTTTTGAATGGCCTTAAAAGGGAAAAGATGTAGCGCAATGTTCGTCAGCGCAACATTATATTAAAAGGCATCTGGCAGGAGTAAATTCAGCCACAATCACAAATATATTATGATAAATATATATTTTAAACAACTGCATTTTCACAAATGTAATACATAATCGCCAAGCCCATTCAAAAATAATTAGGGCACTGACTCCGGAAGAATGATGAAGGGGCTAGTCACTTTCATGGCGTATAGGCATACATTTACACACAAACACACTGGACCAACATTGTCCTTCTCGCGAGATAAATATAAATAATATGTTTTTTCATACCAGATTGACATCATTTACATTGTCATACTAGCCAGATTAATAAGAATAAATGATATGTTCCTTGGAGAACACAGAATGATCAAGCTATTGAGTAACAGAAGATCAGAGACCATTGACAGCCATTTTACCAGTAGGTATAGTAAGTTGTCATCTTTCATGTTCAACAACACACCAATCACATGTTACAACAGGAAACACAGCAGGTCAAAAGCAAGCTTACTGTAAGGCCAGGAAGGTCTTCCATATCACTAGAAATAGAAAGACAGCATCCCTGGGTGGGCTCAAATCACCAACTTTTAAATGAACAGTCTAACGCGCCAACAAATTGCACCACAGAGACTTGTGGTTATACTGACCCTCAGCAGGCCAAAGTCTCATGGAAGCTCACGCCAAGTCAGGAAGGGGGACTTCACAATCTGAAAAATGTCATCCCTGGGTGGTGTCAAAGCACCAACCTTTAGATTGACAGTCAAACACACTAACTGATTGCACGAGAGAGGCTTGTGTTGGCATTGACCCTCAGCAAGTCAATTTAACAGGAATCTCATAACAGGTACAGGACGTCACATCGACATCATGGAGCACAACAAACTGAAAACTGTCGTCCCTGGGTGGCCTCGAACCACCAACCTTTAGATTAACAGTCTAACGCGCTAACCAATTGCGCCACAGAGACTTGTGGTGTATATAATACTGACGCTAGATCGCTGGCCATTTGTGCTCTCATCCAACTGAACATGGAGTTTACGAAACAACAACACTTTGTTCCAATGGTTGTATTAACGTGCATCGAAAGTGCAGCAACATTTTCAAGGAAGTAGCCCTGTAGTTTTCTAATGTTTGTTAGCTTTTTGAATGGCCTTAAAAGGGAAAAGATGTAGCGCAATGTTCGTCAGCGCAACATTATATTAAAAGGCATCTGGCAGGAGTAAATTCAGCCACAATCACAAATATATTATGATAAATATATATTTTAAACAACTGCATTTTCACAAATGTAATACATAATCGCCAAGCCCATTCAAAAATAATTAGGGCACTGACTCCAGAAGAATGATGAAGGGGCTAGTCACTTTCATGGCGTATAGGCATACATTTACACACAAACACACTGGACCAACATTGTCCTTCTCGCGAGATAAATATAAATAATATGTTTTTTCATACCAGATTGACATCATTTACATTGTCATACTAGCCAGATTAATAAGAATAAATGATATGTTCCTTGGAGAACACAGAATGATCAAGCTATTGAGTAACAGAAGATCAGAGACCATTGACAGCCATTTTACCAGTAGGTATAGTAAGTTGTCATCTTTCATGTTCAACAACACACCAATCACATGTTACAACAGGAAACACAGCAGGTCAAAAGCAAGCTTACTGTAAGGCCAGGAAGGTCTTCCATATCACTAGAAATAGAAAGACAGCATCCCTGGGTGGGCTCAAATCACCAACTTTTAAATGAACAGTCTAACGCGCCAACAAATTGCACCACAGAGACTTGTGGTTATACTGACCCTCAGCAGGCCAAAGTCTCATGGAAGCTCACGCCAAGTCAGGAAGGGGAACTTCACAATCTGAAAAATGTCATCCCTGGGTGGTGTCAAAGCACCAACCTTTAGATTGACAGTCAAACACACTAACTGATTGCACGAGAGAGGCTTGTGTTGGCATTGACCCTCAGCACGGCAATTTAACAGGAATCTCATAACAGGACGTCACATCGACATCATGGAGCACAACAAACTGAAAACTGTCGTCCCTGGGTGGCCTCGAACCACCAACCTTTAGATTAACAGTCTAACGCGCTAACCAATTGCGCCACAGAGACTTGTGGTGTATATAATACTGACGCTAGATCGCTGGCCATTTGTGCTCTCATCCAACTGAACATGGAGTTTACGAAACAACAACACTTTGTTCCAATGGTTGTATTAACGTGCATCGAAAGTGCAGCAACATTTTCAAGGAAGTAGCCCTGTAGTTTTCTAATGTTTGTTAGCTTTTTGAATGGCCTTAAAAGGGAAAAGATGTAGCGCAATGTTCGTCAGCGCAACATTATATTAAAAGGCATCTGGCAGGAGTAAATTCAGCCACAATCACAAATATATTATGATAAATATATATTTTAAACAACTGCATTTTCACAAATGTAATACATAATCGCCAAGCCCATTCAAAAATAATTAGGGCACTGACTCCAGAAGAATGATGAAGGGGCTAGTCACTTTCATGGCGTATAGGCATACATTTACACACAAACACACTGGACCAACATTGTCCTTCTCGCGAGATAAATATAAATAATATGTTTTTTCATACCAGATTGACATCATTTACATTGTCATACTAGCCAGATTAATAAGAATAAATGATATGTTCCTTGGAGAACACAGAATGATCAAGCTATTGAGTAACAGAAGATCAGAGACCATTGACAGCCATTTTACCAGTAGGTATAGTAAGTTGTCATCTTTCATGTTCAACAACACACCAATCACATGTTACAACAGGAAACACAGCAGGTCAAAAGCAAGCTTACTGTAAGGCCAGGAAGGTCTTCCATATCACTAGAAATAGAAAGACAGCATCCCTGGGTGGGCTCAAATCACCAACTTTTAAATGAACAGTCTAACGCGCCAACAAATTGCACCACAGAGACTTGTGGTTATACTGACCCTCAGCAGGCCAAAGTCTCATGGAAGCTCACGCCAAGTCAGGAAGGGGAACTTCACAATCTGAAAAATGTCATCCCTGGGTGGTGTCAAAGCACCAACCTTTAGATTGACAGTCAAACACACTAACTGATTGCACGAGAGAGGCTTGTGTTGGCATTGACCCTCAGCACGGCAATTTAACAGGAATCTCATAACAGGACGTCACATCGACATCATGGAGCACAACAAACTGAAAACTGTCGTCCCTGGGTGGGCTCGAACCACCAACCTTTAGATTAACAGTCTAACGCGCTAACCAATTGCGCCACAGAGACTTGTGGTGTATAATAATACTGACGCTAGATCGCTGGCCATTTGTGCTCTCATCCAACTGAACATGGAGTTTACGAAACAACAACACTTTGTTCCAATGGTTGTGTTAACGTGCATCGAAAGTGCAGCAACATTTTCAAGGAAGTAGCCCTGTAGTTTTCTAATGTTTGTTAGCTTTTTGAATGGCCTTAAAAGGGAAAAGATGTAGCGCAATGTTCGTCAGCGCAACATTATATTAAAAGGCATCTGGCAGGAGTAAATTCAGCCACAATCACAAATATATTATGATAAATATATATTTTAAACAACTGCATTTTCACAAATGTAATATATAATCGCCAAGCCCATTCAAAAATAATTAGGGGACTGACTCCGGAAGAATGATGAACTGGCTAGTCACTTTTATGGCGTATAGGCATACATTTACACACAAACACACTGGACCAACATTGTCCTTCTCGCGAGATAAATATGAATAATACGTTTTTTCATACCAGATTGACATCATTTACGTTGTCATACTAGCCAGATTAATAAGAATAAATGATATGTTCCTTGGAGAACACAGAATGATCAAGCTATTGAGTAACAGAAGATCAGAGACCATTGACAGCCATTTTACCAGTAGGTATAGTAAGTTGTCATCTTTCATGTTCAACAACACACCAATCACATGTTACAACAGGAAACACAGCAGGTCAAAAGCAAGCTTACTGTAAGGCCAGGAAGGTCTTCCATATCACTATAAATAGAAAGACAGCATCCCTGGGTGGGCTCAAATCACCAACTTTTAAATTAACAGTCTAACGCGCCAACAAATTGCACCACAGAGACTTGTGGTTATACTGACCCTCAGCAGGCCAAAGTCTCATGGAAGCTCACGCCAAGTCAGGAAGGGGGACTTCACAATCTGAAAAATGTCATCCCTGGGTGGTGTCAAAGCACCAACCTTTAGATTGACAGTCAAACACACTAACTGATTGCACGAGAGAGGCTTGACCCTCAGCAAGTCAATTTAACAGGAATCTCACATCGACATCATGGAGCACAACAAACTGAAAACTGTCGTCCCTGGGTGGGCTCGAACCACCAACCTTTAGATTAACAGTCTAACGCGCTAACCAATTGCGCCACAGAGACTTGTGGTGTACATAATACTGACGCTAGATCGCTGGCCATTTCTGCTCTCATCCAACTGAACATGGAGTTTACGAAACAACAACACTTTGTTCCAATGGTTGTGTTAACGTGCATCGAAAGTGCAGCAACATTTTCAAGGAAGTAGCCCTGTAGTTTTCTAATGTTTGTTAGCTTTTTGAATGGCCTTAAAAGGGAAAAGATGTAGCGCAATGTTCGTCAGCACAACATTATATTAAAAGGCATCTGGCAGGAGTAAATTCAGCCACAATCACAAATATATTATGATAAATATATATTTTAAACAACTGCATTTTCACAAATGTAATATATAATCGCCAAGCCCATTCAAAAATAATTAGGGGACTGACTCCGGAAGAATGATGAACTGGCTAGTCACTTTTATGGCGTATAGGCATACATTTACACACAAACACACTGGACCAACATTGTCCTTCTCGCGAGATAAATATAAATAATATGTTTTTTCATACCAGATTGACATCATTTACGTTGTCATACTAGCCAGATTAATAAGAATAAATTATATGTTCCTTGGAGAACACAGAATGATCAAGCTATTGAGTAACAGAAGATCAGAGACCATTGACAGCCATTTTACCAGTAGGTATAGTAAGTTGTCATCTTTCATGTTCAACAACACACCAATCACATGTTACAACAGGAAACACAGCAGGTCAAAAGCAAGCTTACTGTAAGGCCAGGAAGGTCTTCCATATCACTAGAAATAGAAAGACAGCATCCCTGGGTGGGCTCAAATCACCAACTTTTAAATGAACAGTCTAACGCGCCAACAAATTGCACCACAGAGATTTGTGGTTATACTGACCCTCAGCAGGCCAAAGTCTCATGGAAGCTCACGCCAAGTCAGGAAGGGGGACTTCACAATCTGAAAAATGTCATCCCTGGGTGGTGTCAAAGCACCAACCTTTAGATTGACAGTCAAACACACTAACTGATTGCACGAGAGAGGCTTGTGTTGGCATTGACCGTCAGCACGGCAATTTAACAGGAATCTCATAACAGGTACAGGACGTCACATCGACATCATGGAGCACAACAAACTGAAAACTGTCGTCCCTGGGTGGGCTCGAACCACCAACCTTTAGATTAACAGTCTAACGCGCTAACCAATTGAAAAATGTCATCCCTGGGTGGTGTCAAAGCACCAACCTTTAGATTGACAGTCAAACACACTAAATGATTGCACGAGAGAGGCTTGTGTTGGCATTGACCCTCAGCAAGTCAATTTAACAGGAATCTCATAACAGGACGTCACATCGACATCATGGAGCACAACAAACTGAAAACTGTCGACCCTGGGTGGGCTCGAACCACCAACCTTTAGATTAACAGTCTAACGCGCTAACCAATTGCGCCACAGAGACTTGTGGTGTCTTTAATACTGACGAACATGGAGTTTACGAAACAACAACACTTTGTTCCAATGGTTGTGTTAACGTGCATCGAAAGTGCAGCAACATTTTCAAGGAAGTAGCCCTGTAGTTTTCTAATGTTTGTTAGCTTTTTGAATGGCCTTAAAAGGGAAAAGATGTAGCGCAATGTTCGTCAGCGCAACATTATATTAAAAGGCATCTGGCAGGAGTAAATTCAGCCACAATCACAAATATATTATGATAAATATATATTTTAAACAACTGCATTTTCACAAATGTAATACATAATCGCCAAGCCCATTCAAAAATAATTAGGGGACTGACTCCGGAAGAATGATGAAGGGGCTAGTCACTTTCATGGCGTATAGGCATACATTTACACACAAACACACTGGACCAACATTGTCCTTCTCGCGAGATAAATATAAATAATATGTTTTTTCATACCAGATTGACATCATTTACATTGTCATACAAGCCAGATTAATAAGAATAAATGATATGTTCCTTGGAGAACACAGAATGATCAAGCTATTGAGTAACAGAAGATCAGAGACCATTGACAGCCATTTTACCAGTAGGTATAGTAAGTTGTCATCTTTCATGTTCAACAACACACCAATCACATGTTACAACAGGAAACACAGCAGGTCAAAAGCAAGCTTACTGTAAGGCCAGGAAGGTCTTCCATATCACTAGAAATAGAAAGACAGCATCCCTGGGTGGGCTCAAATCACCAACTTTTAAATGAACAGTCTAACGCGCCAACAAATTGCACCACAGAGATTTGTGGTTATACTGACCCTCAGCAGGCCAAAGTCTCATGGAAGCTCACGCCAAGTCAGGAAGGGGGACTTCACAATCTGAAAAATGTCATCCCTGGGTGGTGTCAAAGCACCAACCTTTAGATTGACAGTCAAACACACTAACTGATTGCACGAGAGAGGCTTGTGTTGGCATTGACCGTCAGCACGGCAATTTAACAGGAATCTCATAACAGGTACAGGACGTCACATCGACATCATGGAGCACAACAAACTGAAAACTGTCGTCCCTGGGTGGGCTCGAACCACCAACCTTTAGATTAACAGTCTAACGCGCTAACCAATTGAAAAATGTCATCCCTGGGTGGTGTCAAAGCACCAACCTTTAGATTGACAGTCAAACACACTAAATGATTGCACGAGAGAGGCTTGTGTTGGCATTGACCCTCAGCAAGTCAATTTAACAGGAATCTCATAACAGGACGTCACATCGACATCATGGAGCACAACAAACTGAAAACTGTCGACCCTGGGTGGGCTCGAACCACCAACCTTTAGATTAACAGTCTAACGCGCTAACCAATTGCGCCACAGAGACTTGTGGTGTCTTTAATACTGACGAACATGGAGTTTACGAAACAACAACACTTTGTTCCAATGGTTGTGTTAACGTGCATCGAAAGTGCAGCAACATTTTCAAGGAAGTAGCCCTGTAGTTTTCTAATGTTTGTTAGCTTTTTGAATGGCCTTAAAAGGGAAAAGATGTAGCGCAATGTTCGTCAGCGCAACATTATATTAAAAGGCATCTGGCAGGAGTAAATTCAGCCACAATCACAAATATATTATGATAAATATATATTTTAAACAACTGCATTTTCACAAATGTAATACATAATCGCCAAGCCCATTCAAAAATAATTAGGGGACTGACTCCGGAAGAATGATGAAGGGGCTAGTCACTTTCATGGCGTATAGGCATACATTTACACACAAACACACTGGACCAACATTGTCCTTCTCGCGAGATAAATATAAATAATATGTTTTTTCATACCAGATTGACATCATTTACATTGTCATACAAGCCAGATTAATAAGAATAAATGATATGTTCCTTGGAGAACACAGAATGATCAAGCTATTGAGTAACAGAAGATCAGAGACCATTGACAGCCATTTTACCAGTAGGTATAGTAAGTTGTCATCTTTCATGTTCAACAACACACCAATCACATGTTACAACAGGAAACACAGCAGGTCAAAAGCAAGCTTACTGTAAGGCCAGGAAGGTCTTCCATATCACTAGAAATAGAAAGACAGCATCCCTGGGTGGGCTCAAATCACCAACTTTTAAATTAACAGTCTAACGCGCCAACAAATTGCACCACAGAGACTTGTGGTTATACTGACCCTCAGCAGGCCAAAGTCTCATGGAAGCTCACGCCAAGTCAGGAAGGGGGACTTCACAATCTGAAAAATGTAATCCCTGGGTGGTGTCAAAGCACCAACCTTTAGATTGACAGTCAAACACACTAACTGATTGCACGAGAGAGGCTTGTGTTGGCATTGACCCTCAGCACGGCAATTTAACAGGAATAGGACGTCACATCGACATGTCGTCCCTGGGTGGGCTCGAACCACCAACCTTTAGATTAACAGTCTAACGCGGTAACCAATTGCGCCACAGAGACTTGTGGTGTATTTAATACTGACGCTAGATCGCTGGCCATTTGTGCTCTCATCCAACTGAACATGGAGTTTACGAAACAACAACACTTTGTTCCAATGGTTGTGTTAACGTGCATCGAAAGTGCAGCAACATTTTCAAGGAAGTAGCCCTGTAGTTTTCTAATGTTTGTTAGCTTTTTGAATGGCCTTAAAAGGGCAAAGATGTAGCGCAATGTTCGTCAGCGCAACATTATATTAAAAGACATCTGGCAGGAGTAAATTCAGCCACAATCACAAATATATTATGATAAATATATATTTTAAACAACTGCATTTTCACAAATGTAATATATAATCGCCAAGCCCATTCAAAAATAATTAGGGGACTGACTCCGGAAGAATGATGAAGTGGCTAGTCACTTTTATGGCGTATAGGCATACATTTACACACAAACACACTGGACCAACATTGTCCTTCTCGCGAGATAAATATAAATAATATGTTTTTTCATACCAGATTGACATCATTTACGTTGTCATACTAGCCAGATTAATAAGAATAAATTATATGTTCCTTGGAGAACACAGAATGATCAAGCTATTGAGTAACAGAAGATCAGAGACCATTGACAGCCATTTTACCAGTAGGTATAGTAACTTGTCATCTTTCATGTTCAACAACACACCAATCACATGTTACAACAGGAAACACAGCAGGTCAAAAGCAAGCTTACTGTAAGGCCAGGAAGGTCTTCCATATCACTAGAAATAGAAAGACAGCATCCCTGGGTGGGCTCAAATCACCAACTTTTAAATGAACAGTCTAACGCGCCAACAAATTGCACCAAAGAGACTTGTGGTTATACTGACCCTCAGCAGGCCAAAGTCTCATGGAAGCTCACGCCAAGTCAGGAATGGGGACTTCACAATCTGAAAAATGTCATCCCTGGGTGGTGTCAAAGCACCAACCTTTAGATTGACAGTCAAACACACTAACTGACTGCACGAGAGAGGCTTGTGTTGGCATTGACCCTCAGCACGGCAATTTAACAGGAATAGGACGTCACATCGACATGTCGTCCCTGGGTGGGCTCGAACCACCAGCCTTTAGATTAACAGTCTAACGCGCTAACCAATTGCGCCACAGAGACTTGTGGTGTATTTAATACTGATGCTAGATCGCTGGCCATTTGTGCTCTCATCCAACTGAACATGGAGTTTACGAAACAACAACACTTTGTTCCAATGGTTGTGTTAACGTGCATCGAAAGTGCAGTAACATTTTCAAGGAAGTAGCCCTGTAGTTTTCTAATGTTTGTTAGCTGTTTGAATGGCCTTAAAAGGGCAAAGATGTAGCGCAATGTTCGTCAGCGCAACATTATATTAAAAGGCATCTGGCAGGAGTAAATTCAGCCACAATCACAAATATATTATGATAAATATATATTTTAAACAACTGCATTTTCACAAATGTAATATATAATCGCCAAGCCCATTCAAAAATAATTAGGGGACTGACTCCGGAAGAATGATGAAGTGGCTAGTCACTTTTATGGCGTATAGGCATACATTTACACACAAAAACACTGGACCAACATTGTCCTTCTCGCGAGATAAATATAAATAATACGTTTTTTCATACCAGATTGACATCATTTACGTTGTCATACTAGCCAGATTAATAAGAATAAATTATATGTTCCTTGGAGAACACAGAATGATCAAGCTATTGAGTAACAGAAGATCAGAGACCATTGACAGCCATTTTACCAGTAGGTATAGTAACTTGTCATCTTTCATGTTCAACAACACCAATCACATGTTACAACAGGAAACACAGCAGGTCAAAAGCAAGCTTACTGTAAGGCCAGGAAGGTCTTCCATATCACTAGAAATAGAAAGACAGCATCCCTGGGTGGGCTCAAATCACCAACTTTTAAATGAACAGTCTAACGCGCCAACAAATTGCACCACAGAGACTTGTGGTTATACTGACCCTCAGCAGGCCAAAGTCTCATGGAAGCTCACGCCAAGTCAGGAAGGGGGACTTCACAATCTGAAAAATGTCATCCCTGGGTGGTGTCAAAGCACCAACCTTTAGATTGACAGTCAAACACACTAACTGATTGCACGAGAGAGGCTTGTGTTGGCATTGACCCTCAGCACGGCAATTTAACAGGAATCTCATAACAGGTACAGGACGTCACATCGACATCATGGAGCACAACAAACTGAAAACTGTCGTCCCTGGGTGGGCTCGAACCACCAACCTTTAGATTAACAGTCTAAAGCGCTAACCAATTGCGCCACAGAGACTTGTGGTGTATTTAATACTGACGCTAGATCGCTGGCCATTTGTGCTCTCATCCAACTGAACATGGAGTTTACGAAACAACAACACTTTGTTCCAATGGTTGTGTTAACGTGCATCGAAAGTGCAGCAACATTTTCAAGGAAGTAGCCCTGTAGTTTTCTAATGTTTGTTAGCTTTTTGAATGGCCTTAAAAGGGCAAAGATGTAGCGCAATGTTCGTCAGCGCAACATTATATTAAAAGGCATCTGGCAGGAGTAAATTCAGCCACAATCACAAATATATTATGATAAATATATATTTTAAACAACTGCATTTTCACAAATGTAATATATAATCGCCAAGCCCATTCAAAAATAATTAGGGGACTGACTCCGGAAGAATGATGAAGTGGCTAGTCACTTTTATGGCGTATAGGCATACATTTACACACAAACACACTGGACCAACATTGTCCTTCTCGCGAGATAAATATAAATAATATGTTTTTTCATACCAGATTGACATCATTTACGTTGTCATACTAGCCAGATTAATAAGAATAAATTATATGTTCCTTGGAGAACACAGAATGATCAAGCTATTGAGTAACAGAAGATCAGAGACCATTGACAGCCATTTTACCAGTAGGTATAGTAACTTGTCATCTTTCATGTTCAACAACACACCAATCACATGTTACAACAGGAAACACAGCAGGTCAAAAGCAAGCTTACTGTAAGGCCAGGAAGGTCTTCCATATCACTAGAAATAGAAAGACAGCATCCCTGGGTGGGCTCAAATCACCAACTTTTAAATGAACAGTCTAACGTTCCAATAAATTCCACCAAAGAGACTTGTGGTTATACTGACCCTCAGCAGGCCAAAGTCTCATGGAAGCTCACGCCAAGTCAGGAATGGGGACTTCACAATCTGAAAAATGTCATCCCTGGGTGGTGTCAAAGCACCAACCTTTAGATTGACAGTCAAACACACTAACTGATTGCACGAGAGAGGCTTGTGTTGGCATTGACCCTCAGCACGGCAATTTAACAGGAATCTCATAACAGGTACAGGACGTCACATCGACATCATGGAGCACAACAAACTGAAAACTGTCGTCCCTGGGTGGGCTCGAACCACCAACCTTTAGATTAACAGTCTAACGCGCTAACCAATTGCGCCACAGAGACTTGTGGTGTATTTAATACTGACGCTAGATCGCTGGCCATTTGTGCTCTCATCCAACTGAACATGGAGTTTACGAAACAACAACACTTTGTTCCAATGGTTGTGTTAACGTGCATCGAAAGTGCAGCAACATTTTCAAGGAAGTAGCCCTGTAGTTTTCTAATGTTTGTTAGCTGTTTGAATGGCCTTAAAAGGGCAAAGATGTAGCGCAATGTTCGTCAGCGCAACATTATATTAAAAGGCATCTGGCAGGAGTAAATTCAGCCACAATCACAAATATATTATGATAAATATATATTTTAAACAACTGCATTTTCACAAATGTAATATATAATCGCCAAGCCCATTCAAAAATAATTAGGGGACTGACTCCGGAAGAATGATGAAGTGGCTAGTCACTTTTATGGCGTATAGGCATACATTTACACACAAAAACACTGGACCAACATTGTCCTTCTCGCGAGATAAATATAAATAATACGTTTTTTCATACCAGATTGACATCATTTACGTTGTCATACTAGCCAGATTAATAAGAATAAATTATATGTTCCTTGGAGAACACAGAATGATCAAGCTATTGAGTAACAGAAGATCAGAGACCATTGACAGCCATTTTACCAGTAGGTATAGTAAGTTGTCATCTTTCATGTTCAACAACACACCAATCACATGTTACAACAGGAAACACAGCAGGTCAAAAGCAAGCTTACTGTAAGGCCAGGAAGGTCTTCCATATCACTAGAAATAGAAAGACAGCATCCCTGGGTGGGCTCAAATCACCAACTTTTAAATGAACAGTCTAACGCGCCAACAAATTGCACCACAGAGACTTGTGGTTATACTGACCCTCAGCAGGCCAAAGTCTCATGGAAGCTCACGCCAAGTCAGGAAGGGGGACTTCACAATCTGAAAAATGTCATCCCTGGGTGGTGTCAAAGCACCAACCTTTAGATTGACAGTCAAACACACTAACTGATTGCACGAGATAGGCTTGTGTTGGCATTGACCCTCAGCACGGCAATTTAACAGGAATCTCATAACAGGTACAGGACGTCACATCGACATCATGGAGCACAACAAACTGAAAACTGTCGTCCCTGGGTGGGCTCGAATCACCAACCTTTAGATTAACAGTCTAACGCGCTAACCAATTGCGCCACAGAGACTTGTGGTGTATTTAACACTGACGCTAGATCGCTGGCCATTTGTGCTCTCATCCAACTGAACATGGAGTTTACGAAACAACAACACTTTGTTCCAATGGTTGTGTTAACGTGCATCGAAAGTGCAGCAACATTTTCAAGGAAGTAGCCCTGTAGTTTTCTAATGTTTGTTAGCTGTTTGAATGGCCTTAAAAGGGCAAAGATGTAGCGCAATGTTCGTCAGCGCAACATTATATTAAAAGGCATCTGGCAGGAGTAAATTCAGCCACAATCACAAATATATTATGATAAATATATATTTTAAACAACTGCATTTTCACAAATGTAATATATAATCGCCAAGCCCATTCAAAAATAATTAGGGGACTGACTCCGGAAGAATGATGAAGTGGCTAGTCACTTTTATGGCGTATAGGCATACATTTACACACAAACACACTGGACCAACATTGTCCTTCTCGCGAGATAAATATAAATAATATGTTTTTTCATACCAGATTGACATCATTTACGTTGTCATACTAGCCAGACTAATAAGAATAAATTATATGTTCCTTGGAGAACACAGAATGATCAAGCTATTGAGTAACAGAAGATCAGAGACCATTGACAGCCATTTCACCAGTAGGTATAGTAACTTGTCATCTTTCATGTTCAACAACACACCAATCACATGTTACAACAGGAAACACAGCAGGTCAAAAGCAAGCTTACTGTAAGGCCAGGAAGGTCTTCCATATCACTAGAAATAGAAAGACAGCATCCCTGGGTGGGCTCAAATCACCAACTTTTAAATGAACAGTCTAACGTGCCAACAAATTGCACCACAGAGACTTGTGGTTATACTGACCCTCAGCAGGCCAAAGTCTCATGGAAGCTCACGCCAAGTCAGGAAGGGGGACTTGACAATCTGAAAAATGTCATCCCTGGGTGGTGTCAAAGCACCAACCTTTAGATTGACAGTCAAACACACTAACTGATTGCACGAGAGAGGCTTGTGTTGGCATTGACCCTCAGCAAGGCAATTTAACAGGAATCTCATAACAGGTACAGGACGTCACATCGACATCATGGAGCACAACAAACTGAAAACTGTCGTCCCTGGGTGGGCTCGAACCACCAACCTTTAGATTAACAGTCTAACGCGCTAACCAATTGCGCCACAGAGACTTGTGGTGTATTTAACACTGACGCTAGATCGCTGGCCATTTGTGCTCTCATCCAACTGAACATGGAGTTTACGAAACAACAACACTTTGTTCCAATGGTTGTGTTAACGTGCATCGAAAGTGCAGCAACATTTTCAAGGAAGTAGCCCTGTAGTTTTCTAATGTTTGTTAACTTTTTGAATGGCCTTAAAAGGGCAACGATGTAGCGCAATGTTCGTCAGCGCAACATTATATTAAAAGGCATCTGGCAGGAGTAAATTCAGCCACAATCACAAATATATTATGATAAATATATATTTTAAACAACTGCATTTTCACAAATGTAATATATAATCGCCAAGCCCATTCAAAAATAATTAGGGGACTGACTCCGGAAGAATGATGAAGTGGCTAGTCACTTTTATGGCGTATAGGCATACATTTACACACAAACACACTGGACCAACATTGTCCTTCTCGCGAGATAAATATAAATAATACGTTTTTTCATACCAGATTGACATCATTTACGTTGTCATACTAGCCAGATTAATAAGAATAAATTATATGTTCCTTGGAGAACACAGAATGATCAAGCTATTGAGTAACAGAAGATCAGAGACCATTGACAGCCATTTTACCAGTAGGTATAGTAACTTGTCATCTTTCATGTTCAACAACACACCAATCACATGTTACAACAGGAAACACAGCAGGTCAAAAGCAAGCTTACTGTAAGGCCAGGAAGGTCTTCCATATCACTAGAAATAGAAAGACAGCATCCCTGGGTGGGCTCAAATCACCAACTTTTAAATGAACAGTTTAACGCGCCAACAAATTGCACCACAGAGACTTGTGGTTATACTGACCCTCAGCAGGCCAAAGTCTCATGGAAGCTCATGCCAAGTCAGGAAGGGGGACTTCACAATCTGAAAAATGTCATCCCTGGGTGGTGTCAAAGCACCAACCTTTAGATTGACAGTCAAACACACTAACTGATTGCACGAGAGAGGCTTGTGTTGGCATTGACCCTCAGCACGGCAATTTAACAGGAATCTCATAACAGGTACAGGACGTCACATCGACATCATGGAGCACAACAAACTGAAAACTGTCGCCCCTGGGTGGGCTCGAATCACCAACCTTTAGATTAACAGTCTAACGCGCTAACCAATTGCGCCACAGAGACTTGTGGTGTATTTAATACTGACGCTAGATCGCTGGCCATTTGTGCTCTCATCCAACTGAACATGGAGTTTACGAAACAACAACACTTTGTTCCAATGGTTGTGTTAACGTGCATCGAAAGTGCAGCAACATTTTCAAGGAAGTAGCCCTGTAGTTTTCTAATGTTTGTTAGCTTTTTGAATGGCCTTAAAAGGGCAAAGATGTAGCGCAATGTTCGTCAGCGCAACATTATATTAAAAGGCATCTGGCAGGAGTAAATTCAGCCACAATCACAAATATATTATGATAAATATATATTTTAAACAACTGCATTTTCACAAATGTAATATATAATCGCCAAGCCCATTCAAAAATAATTAGGGGACTGACTCCGGAAGAATGATGAAGTGGCTAGTCACTTTCATGGCGTATAGGCATACATTTACACACAAACACACTGGACCAACATTGTCCTTCTCGCGAGATAAATATAAATAATACGTTTTTTCATACCAGATTGACATCATTTACATTGTCATACTAGCCAGATTAATAAGAATAAATTATATGTTCCTTGGAGAACACAGAATGATCAAGCTATTGAGTAACAGAAGATCAGAGACCATTGACAGCCATTTTACCAGTAGGTATAGTAAGTTGTCATCTTTCATGTTCAACAACACACCAATCACATGTTACAACAGGAAACACAGCAGGTCAAAAGCAAGCTTACTGTAAGGCCAGGAAGGTCTTCCATATCACTAGAAATAGAAAGACAGCATCCCTGGGTGGGCTCAAATCACCAACTTTTAAATGAACAGTCTAACGCGCCAACAAATTGCACCACAGAGACTTGTGGTTATACTGACCCTCAGCAGGCCAAAGTCTCATGGAAGCTCACGCCAAGTCAGGAAGGGGGACTTCACAATCTGAAAAATGTCATCCCTGGGTGGTGTCAAAGCACCAACCTTTAGATTGACAGTCGAACACACTAAATGATTGCACGAGAGAGGCTTGTGTTGGCATTGACCCTCAGCACGTCAATTTAACAGGAATCTCATAACAGGTACAGGACGTCACATCGACATGATGGAGCACAACAAACTGAAAACTGTCGTCCCTGGGTGGGCTCGAACCACCAACCTTTAGATTAACAGTCTAACACGCTAACCAATTGCGCCACAGAGACTTGTGGTGTATTTAATACTGACGCTAGATCGCTGGCCATTTGTGCTCTCATCCAACTGAACATGGAGTTTACGAAACAACAACACTTTGTTCCAATGGTTGTGTTAACGTGCATCGAAAGTGCAGCAACATTTTCAAGGAAGTAGCCCTGTAGTTTTCTAATGTTTGTTAGCTGTTTGAATGGCCTTAAAAGGGCAAAGATGTAGCGCAATGTTCGTCAGCGCAACATTATATTAAAAGGCATCTGGCAGGAGTAAATTCAGCCACAATCACAAATATATTATGATAAATATATATTTTAAACAACTGCATTTTCACAAATGTAATACATAATCGCCAAGCCCATTCAAAAATAATTAGGGGACTGACTCCGGAAGAATGATGAAGTGGCTAGTCACTTTCATGGCGTATAGGCATACATTTACACACAAACACACTGGACCAACATTGTCCTTCTCGCGAGATAAATATAAATAATACGTTTTTTCATACCAGATTGACATCATTTACGTTGTCATACTAGCCAGATTAATAAGAATAAATTATATGTTCCTTGGAGAACACAGAATGATCAAGCTATTGAGTAACAGAAGATCAGAGACCATTGACAGCCATTTTACCAGTAGTTATAGTAACTTGTCATCTTTCATGTTCAACAACACACCAATCACATGTTACAACAGGAAACACAGCAGGTCAAAAGCAAGCTTACTGTAAGGCCAGGAAGGTCTTCCATATCACTAGAAATAGAAAGACAGCATCCCTGGGTGGGCTCAAATCACCAACTTTTAAATGAACAGTCTAACGCGCCAACAAATTGCACCACAGAGACTTGTGGTTATACTGACCCTCAGCAGGCCAAAGTCTCATGGAAGCTCACGCCAAGTCAGGAAGGGGGACTTCACAATCTGAAAAATGTCATCCCTGGGTGGTGTCAAAGCACCAACCTTTAGATTGACAGTCAAACACACTAACTGATTGCACGAGAGAGGCTTGTGTTGGCATTGACCCTCAGCACGGCAATTTAACAGGAATCTCATAACAGGTACAGGACGTCACATCGACATCATGGAGCACAACAAACTGAAAACTGTCGTCCCTGGGTGGGCTCGAACCACCAACCTTTAGATTAACAGTCTAACGCGCTAACCAATTGCGCCACAGAGACTTGTGGTGTATTTAATACTGACGCTAGATCGCTGGCCATTTGTACTCTCATCCAACTGAACATGGAGTTTACGAAACAACAACACTTTGTTCCAATGGTTGTGTTAACGTGCATCGAAAGTGCAGCAACATTTTCAAGGAAGTAGCCCTGTAGTTTTCTAATGTTTGTTAGCTGTTTGAATGGCCTTAAAAGGGCAAAGATGTAGCGCAATGTTCGTCAGCGCAACATTATATTAAAAGGCATCTGGCAGGAGTAAATTCAGCCACAATCACAAATATATTATGATAAATATATATTTTAAACAACTGCATTTTCACAAATGTAATATATAATCGCCAAGCCCATTCAAAAATAATTAGGGGACTGACTCCGGAAGAATGATGAAGTGGCTAGTCACTTTCATGGCGTATAGGCATACATTTACACACAAACACACTGGACCAACATTGTCCTTCTCGCGAGATAAATATAAATAATACGTTTTTTCATACCAGATTGACATCATTTACATTGTCATACTAGCCAGATTAATAAGAATAAATTATATGTTCCTTGGAGAACACAGAATGATCAAGCTATTGAGTAACAGAAGATCAGAGACCATTGACAGCCATTTTACCAGTAGGTATAGTAACTTGTCATCTTTCATGTTCAACAACACACCAATCACATGTTACAACAGGAAACACAGCAGGTCAAAAGCAAGCTTACTGTAAGGCCAGGAAGGTCTTCCATATCACTAGAAATAGAAAGACAGCATCCCTGGGTGGGCTCAAATCACCAACTTTTAAATGAACAGTCTAACGCGCCAACAAATTGCACCACAGAGACTTGTGGTTATACTGACCCTCAGCAGGCCAAAGTCTCATGGAAGCTCACGCCAAGTCAGGAAGGGGGACTTCACAATCTGAAAAATGTCATCCCTGGGTGGTGTCAAAGCACCAACCTTTAGATTGACAGTCAAACACACTAACTGATTGCACGAGAGAGGCTTGTGTTGGCATTGACCCTCAGCACGGCAATTTAACAGGAATCTCATAACAGGTACAGGACGTCACATCGACATCATGGAGCACAACAAACTGAAAACTGTCGTCCCTGGGTGGGCTCGAACCACCAACCTTTAGATTAACAGTCTAACGCGCTAACCAATTGCGCCACAGAGACTTGTGGTGTATTTAATACTGACGCTAGATCGCTGGCCATTTGTACTCTCATCCAACTGAACATGGAGTTTACGAAACAACAACACTTTGTTCCAATGGTTGTGTTAACGTGCATCGAAAGTGCAGCAACATTTTCAAGGAAGTAGCCCTGTAGTTTTCTAATGTTTGTTAGCTGTTTGAATGGCCTTAAAAGGGCAAAGATGTAGCGCAATGTTCGTCAGCGCAACATTATATTAAAAGGCATCTGGCAGGAGTAAATTCAGCCACAATCACAAATATATTATGATAAATATATATTTTAAACAACTGCATTTTCACAAATGTAATATATAATCGCCAAGCCCATTCAAAAATAATTAGGGGACTGACTCCGGAAGAATGATGAAGTGGCTAGTCACTTTCATGGCGTATAGGCATACATTTACACACAAACACACTGGACCAACATTGTCCTTCTCGCGAGATAAATATAAATAATACGTTTTTTCATACCAGATTGACATCATTTACATTGTCATACTAGCCAGATTAATAAGAATAAATTATATGTTCCTTGGAGAACACAGAATGATCAAGCTATTGAGTAACAGAAGATCAGAGACCATTGACAGCCATTTTACCAGTAGGTATAGTAACTTGTCATCTTTCATGTTCAACAACACACCAATCACATGTTACAACAGGAAACACAGCAGGTCAAAAGCAAGCTTACTGTAAGGCCAGGAAGGTCTTCCATATCACTAGAAATAGAAAGACAGCATCCCTGGGTGGGCTCAAATCACCAACTTTTAAATGAACAGTCTAACGCGCCAACAAATTGCACCACAGAGACTTGTGGTGTATTTAATACTGACGCTAGATCGCTGGCCATTTGTGCTCTCATCCAACTGAACATGGAGTTTACGAAACAACAACACTTTGTTCCAATGGTTGTGTTAACGTGCATCGAAAGTGCAGCAACATTTTCAAGGAAGTAGCCCTGTAGTTTTCTAATGTTTGTTAGCTTTTTGAATGGCCTTAAAAGGGCAAAGATGTAGCGCAATGTTCGTCAGCGCAACATTATATTAAAAGGCATCTGGCAGGAGTAAATTCAGCCACAATCACAAATATATTATGATAAATATATATTTTAAACAACTGCATTTTCACAAATGTAATATATAATCGCCAAGCCCATTCAAAAATAATTAGGGGACTGACTCCGGAAGAATGATGAAGTGGCTAGTCACTTTCATGGCGTATAGGCATACATTTACACACAAACACACTGGACCAACATTGTCCTTCTCGCGAGATAAATATAAATAATACGTTTTTTCATACCAGATTGACATCATTTACATTGTCATACTAGCCAGATTAATAAGAATAAATTATATGTTCCTTGGAGAACACAGAATGATCAAGCTATTGAGTAACAGAAGATCAGAGACCATTGACAGCCATTTTACCAGTAGGTATAGTAACTTGTCATCTTTCATGTTCAACAACACACCAATCACATGTTACAACAGGAAACACAGCAGGTCAAAAGCAAGCTTACTGTAAGGCCAGGAAGGTCTTCCATATCACTAGAAATAGAAAGACAGCATCCCTGGGTGGGCTCAAATCACCAACTTTTAAATGAACAGTCTAACGCGCCAACAAATTGCACCACAGAGACTTGTGGTTATACTGACCCTCAGCAGGCCAAAGTCTCATGGAAGCTCACGCCAAGTCAGGAAGGGGGACTTCACAATCTGAAAAATGTCATCCCTGGGTGGTGTCAAAGGACCAACCTTTAGATTGACAGTCGAACACACTAACTGATTGCACGAGAGAGGCTTGTGTTGGCATTGACCCTCAGCACGTCAATTTAACAGGAATCTCATAACAGGTACAGGACGTCACATCGACATCATGGAGCACAACAAACTGAAAACTGTCGTCCCTGGGTGGGCTCGAACCACCAACCTTTAGATTAACAGTCTAACACGCTAACCAATTGCGCCACAGAGACTTGTGGTGTATTTAATACTGACGCTAGATCGTTGGCCATTTGTGCTCTCATCCAACTGAACATGGAGTTTACGAAACAACAACACTTTGTTCCAATGGTTGTGTTAACGTGCATCGAAAGTGCAGCAACATTTTCAAGGAAGTAGCCCTGTAGTTTTCTAATGTTTGTTAGCTGTTTGAATGGCCTTAAAAGGGCAAAGATGTAGCGCAATGTTCGTCAGCGCAACATTATATTAAAAGGCATCTGGCAGGAGTAAATTCAGCCACAATCACAAATATATTATGATAAATATATATTTTAAACAACTGCATTTTCACAAATGTAATACATAATCGCCAAGCCCATTCAAAAATAATTAGGGGACTGACTCCGGAAGAATGATGAAGTGGCTAGTCACTTTCATGGCGTATAGGCATACATTTACACACAAACACACTGGACCAACATTGTCCTTCTCGCGAGATAAATATAAATAATACGTTTTTTCATACCAGATTGACATCATTTACGTTGTCATACTAGCCAGATTAATAAGAATAAATTATATGTTCCTTGGAGAACACAGAATGATCAAGCTATTGAGTAACAGAAGATCAGAGACCATTGACAGCCATTTTACCAGTAGTTATAGTAACTTGTCATCTTTCATGTTCAACAACACACCAATCACATGTTACAACAGGAAACACAGCAGGTCAAAAGCAAGCTTACTGTAAGGCCAGGAAGGTCTTCCATATCACTAGAAATAGAAAGACAGCATCCCTGGGTGGGCTCAAATCACCAACTTTTAAATGAACAGTCTAACGCGCCAACAAATTGCACCACAGAGACTTGTGGTTATACTGACCCTCAGCAGGCCAAAGTCTCATGGAAGCTCACGCCAAGTCAGGAAGGGGGACTTCACAATCTGAAAAATATCATCCCTGGGTGGTGTCAAAGCACCAACCTTTAGATTGACAGTCGAACACACTAACTGATTGCACGAGAGAGGCTTGTGTTGGCATTGACCCTCAGCACGTCAATTTAACAGGAATCTCATAACAGGTACAGGACGTCACATCGACATCATGGAGCACAACAAACTGAAAACTGTCGTCCCTGGGTGGGCTCGAACCACCAACCTTTAGATTAACAGTCTAACACGCTAACCAATTGCGCCACAGAGACTTGTGGTGTATTTAATACTGACGCTAGATCGCTGGCCATTTGTGCTCTCATCCAACTGAACATGGAGTTTACGAAACAACAACACTTTGTTCCAATGGTTGTGTTAACGTGCATCGAAAGTGCAGCAACATTTTCAAGGAAGTAGCCCTGTAGTTTTCTAATGTTTGTTAGCTGTTTGAATGGCCTTAAAAGGGCAAAGATGTAGCGCAATGTTCGTCAGCGCAACATTATATTAAAAGGCATCTGGCAGGAGTAAATTCAGCCACAATCACAAATATATTATGATAAATATATATTTTAAACAACTGCATTTTCACAAATGTAATACATAATCGCCAAGCCCATTCAAAAATAATTAGGGGACTGACTCCGGAAGAATGATGAAGTGGCTAGTCACTTTCATGGCGTATAGGCATACATTTACACACAAACACACTGGACCAACATTGTCCTTCTCGCGAGATAAATATAAATAATACGTTTTTTCATACCAGATTGACATCATTTACGTTGTCATACTAGCCAGATTAATAAGAATAAATTATATGTTCCTTGGAGAACACAGAATGATCAAGCTATTGAGTAACAGAAGATCAGAGACCATTGACAGCCATTTTACCAGTAGTTATAGTAACTTGTCATCTTTCATGTTCAACAACACACCAATCACATGTTACAACAGGAAACACAGCAGGTCAAAAGCAAGCTTACTGTAAGGCCAGGAAGGTCTTCCATATCACTAGAAATAGAAAGACAGCATCCCTGGGTGGGCTCAAATCACCAACTTTTAAATGAACAGTCTAACGCGCCAACAAATTGCACCACAGAGACTTGTGGTTATACTGACCCTCAGCAGGCCAAAGTCTCATGGAAGCTCACGCCAAGTCAGGAAGGGGGACTTCACAATCTGAAAAATATCATCCCTGGGTGGTGTCAAAGCACCAACCTTTAGATTGACAGTCAAACACACTAACTGATTGCACGAGAGAGGCTTGTTTTGGCATTGACCCTCAGCACGGCAATTTAACAGGAATCTCATAACAGGTACAGGACGTCACATCGATATCATGGAGCACAACAAACTGAAAACTGTCGTCCCTGGGTGGGCTCGAACCACCAACCTTTAGATTAACAGTCTAACGCGCTAACCAATTGCGCCACAGAGACTTGTGGTGTATTTAATACTGACGCTAGATCGCTGGCCATTTGTACTCTCATCCAACTGAACATGGAGTTTACGAAACAACAACACTTTGTTCCAATGGTTGTGTTAACGTGCATCGAAAGTGCAGCAACATTTTCAAGGAAGTAGCCCTGTAGTTTTCTAATGTTTGTTAGCTGTTTGAATGGCCTTAAAAGGGCAAAGATGTAGCGCAATGTTCGTCAGCGCAACATTATATTAAAAGGCATCTGGCAGGAGTAAATTCAGCCACAATCACAAATATATTATGATAAATATATATCTTAAACAACTGCATTTTCACAAATGTAATATATAATCGCCAAGCCCATTCAAAAATAATTAGGGGACTGACTCCGGAAGAATGATGAAGTGGCTAGTCACTTTCATGGCGTATAGGCATACATTTACACACAAACACACTGGACCAACATTGTCCTTCTCGCGAGATAAATATAAATAATACGTTTTTTCATACCAGATTGACATCATTTACATTGTCATACTAGCCAGATTAATAAGAATAAATTATATGTTCCTTGGAGAACACAGAATGATCAAGCTATTGAGTAACAGAAGATCAGAGACCATTGACAGCCATTTTACCAGTAGGTATAGTAAGTTGTCATCTTTCATGTTCAACAACACACCAATCACATGTTACAACAGGAAACACAGCAGGTCAAAAGCAAGCTTACTGTAAGGCCAGGAAGGTCTTCCATATCACTAGAAATAGAAAGACAGCATCCCTGGGTGGGCTCAAATCACCAACTTTTAAATGAACAGTCTAACGCGCCAACAAATTGCACCACAGAGACTTGTGGTTATACTGACCCTCAGCAGGCCAAAGTCTCATGGAAGCTCACGCCAAGTGAGGAAGGGGGACTTCACAATCTGAAAAATGTCATCCCTGGGTGGTGTCAAAGCACCAACCTTTAGATTGACAGTCAAACACACTAACTGATTGCACGAGAGAGGCTTGTGTTGGCATTGACCCTCAGCACGGCAATTTAACAGGAATCTCATAACAGGACGTCACATCGACATCATGGAGCACAACAAACTGAAAACTGTCGACCCTGGGTGGGCTCGAACCACCAACCTTTAGATTAACAGTCTAACGCGCTAACCAATTGCGCCACAGAGACTTGTGGTGTATTTAATACTGACGCTAGATCGCTGGCCATTTGTACTCTCATCCAACTGAACATGGAGTTTACGAAACAACAACACTTTGTTCCAATGGTTGTGTTAACGTGCATCGAAAGTGCAGCAACATTTTCAAGGAAGTAGCCCTGTAGTTTTCTAATGTTTGTTAGCTGTTTGAATGGCCTTAAAAGGGCAAAGATGTAGCGCAATGTTCGTCAGCGCAACATTATATTAAAAGGCATCTGGCAGGAGTAAATTCAGCCACAATCACAAATATATTATGATAAATATATATCTTAAACAACTGCATTTTCACAAATGTAATATATAATCGCCAAGCCCATTCAAAAATAATTAGGGGACTGACTCCGGAAGAATGATGAAGTGGCTAGTCACTTTCATGGCGTATAGGCATACATTTACACACAAACACACTGGACCAACATTGTCCTTCTCGCGAGATAAATATAAATAATACGTTTTTTCATACCAGATTGACATCATTTACATTGTCATACTAGCCAGATTAATAAGAATAAATTATATGTTCCTTGGAGAACACAGAATGATCAAGCTATTGAGTAACAGAAGATCAGAGACCATTGACAGCCATTTTACCAGTAGGTATAGTAACTTGTCATCTTTCATGTTCAACAACACACCAATCACATGTTACAACAGGAAACACAGCAGGTCAAAAGCAAGCTTACTGTAAGGCCAGGAAGGTCTTCCATATCACTAGAAATAGAAAGACAGCATCCCTGGGTGGGCTCAAATCACCAACTTTTAAATGAACAGTCTAACGCGCCAACAAATTGCACCACAGAGACTTGTGGTTATACTGACCCTCAGCAGGCCAAAGTCTCATGGAAGCTCACGCCAAGTGAGGAAGGGGGACTTCACAATCTGAAAAATGTCATCCCTGGGTGGTGTCAAAGCACCAACCTTTAGATTGACAGTCAAACACACTAACTGATTGCACGAGAGAGGCTTGTGTTGGCATTGACCCTCAGCACGGCAATTTAACAGGAATCTCATAACAGGACGTCACATCGACATCATGGAGCACAACAAACTGAAAACTGTCGACCCTGGGTGGGCTCGAACCACCAACCTTTAGATTAACAGTCTAACTTGCTAACCAATTGCGCCACAGAGACTTGTGGTGTATTTAATACTGACGCTAGATCGCTGGCCATTTGTACTCTCATCCAACTGAACATGGAGTTTACGAAACAACAACACTTTGTTCCAATGGTTGTGTTAACGTGCATCGAAAGTGCAGCAACATTTTCAAGGAAGTAGCCCTGTAGTTTTCTAATGTTTGTTAGCTGTTTGAATGGCCTTAAAAGGGCAAAGATGTAGCGCAATGTTCGTCAGCGCAACATTATATTAAAAGGCATCTGGCAGGAGTAAATTCAGCCACAATCACAAATATATTATGATAAATATATATCTTAAACAACTGCATTTTCACAAATGTAATATATAATCGCCAAGCCCATTCAAAAATAATTAGGGGACTGACTCCGGAAGAATGATGAAGTGGCTAGTCACTTTCATGGCGTATAGGCATACATTTACACACAAACACACTGGACCAACATTGTCCTTCTCGCGAGATAAATATAAATAATACGTTTTTTCATACCAGATTGACATCATTTACATTGTCATACTAGCCAGATTAATAAGAATAAATTATATGTTCCTTGGAGAACACAGAATGATCAAGCTATTGAGTAACAGAAGATCAGAGACCATTGACAGCCATTTTACCAGTAGGTATACTAACTTGTCATCTTTCATGTTCAACAACACACCAATCACATGTTACAACAGGAAACACAGCAGGTCAAAAGCAAGCTTACTGTAAGGCCAGGAAGGTCTTCCATATCACTAGAAATAGAAAGACAGCATCCCTGGGTGGGCTCAAATCACCAACTTTTAAATGAACAGTCTAACGCGCCAACAAATTGCACCACAGAGACTTGTGGTTATACTGACCCTCAGCAGGCCAAAGTCTCATGGAAGCTCACGCCAAGTCAGGAAGGGGGACTTCACAATCTGAAAAATGTCATCCCTGGGTGGTGTCAAAGCACCAACCTTTAGATTGACAGTCGAACACACTAACTGATTGCACGAGAGAGGCTTGTGTTGGCATTGACCCTCAGCACGTCAATTTAACAGGAATCTCATAACAGGTATAGGACGTCACATCGACATCATGGAGCACAACAAACTGAAAACTGTCGTCCCTGGGTGGGCTCGAACCACCAACCTTTAGATTAACAGTCTAACACGCTAACCAATTGCGCCACAGAGACTTGTGGTGTATTTAATACTGACGCTAGATCGCTGGCCATTTGTGCTCTCATCCAACTGAACATGGAGTTTACGAAACAACAACACTTTGTTCCAATGGTTGTGTTAACGTGCATCGAAAGTGCAGCAACATTTTCAAGGAAGTAGCCCTGTAGTTTTCTAATGTTTGTTAGCTGTTTGAATGGCCTTAAAAGGGCAAAGATGTAGCGCAATGTTCGTCAGCGCAACATTATATTAAAAGGCATCTGGCAGGAGTAAATTCAGCCACAATCACAAATATATTATGATAAATATATATTTTAAACAACTGCATTTTCACAAATGTAATACATAATCGCCAAGCCCATTCAAAAATAATTAGGGGACTGACTCCGGAAGAATGATGAAGTGGCTAGTCACTTTCATGGGGTATAGGCATACATTTACACACAAACACACTGGACCAACATTGTCCTTCTCGCGAGATAAATATAAATAATACGTTTTTTCATACCAGATTGACATCATTTACGTTGTCATACTAGCCAGATTAATAAGAATAAATTATATGTTCCTTGGAGAACACAGAATGATCAAGCTATTGAGTAACAGAAGATCAGAGACCATTGACAGCCATTTTACCAGTAGTTATAGTAACTTGTCATCTTTCATGTTCAACAACACACCAATCACATGTTACAACAGGAAACACAGCAGGTCAAAAGCAAGCTTACTGTAAGGCCAGGAAGGTCTTCCATATCACTAGAAATAGAAAGACAGCATCCCTGGGTGGGCTCAAATCACCAACTTTTAAATGAACAGTCTAACGCGCCAACAAATTGCACCACAGAGACTTGTGGTTATACTGACCCTCAGCAGGCCAAAGTCTCATGGAAGCTCACGCCAAGTCAGGAAGGGGGACTTCACAATCTGAAAAATATCATCCCTGGGTGGTGTCAAAGCACCAACCTTTAGATTGACAGTCAAACACACTAACTGATTGCACGAGAGAGGCTTGTGTTGGCATTGACCCTCAGCAAGGCAATTTAACAGGAATCTCATAACAGGTACAGGACGTCACATCGACATCATGGAGCACAACAAACTGAAAACTGTCGTCCCTGGGTGGGCTCGAACCACCAACCTTTAGATTAACAGTCTAACGCGCTAACCAATTGCGCCACAGAGACTTGTGGTGTATTTAATACTGACGCTAGATCGCTGGCCATTTGTACTCTCATCCAACTGAACATGGAGTTTACGAAACAACAACACTTTGTTCCAATGGTTGTGTTAACGTGCATCGAAAGTGCAGCAACATTTTCAAGGAAGTAGCCCTGTAGTTTTCTAATGTTTGTTAGCTGTTTGAATGGCCTTAAAAGGGCAAAGATGTAGCGCAATGTTCGTCAGCGCAACATTATATTAAAGGCATCTGGCAGGAGTAAATTCAGCCACAATCACAAATATATTATGATAAATATATATTTTAAACAACTGCATTTTCACAAATGTAATATATAATCGCCAAGCCCATTCAAAAATAATTAGGGGACTGACTCCGGAAGAATGATGAAGTGGCTAGTCACTTTCATGGCGTATAGGCATACATTTACACACAAACACACTGGACCAACATTGTCCTTCTCGCGAGATAAATATAAATAATACGTTTTTTCATACCAGATTGACATCATTTACATTGTCATACTAGCCAGATTAATAAGAATAAATTATATGTTCCTTGGAGAACACAGAATGATCAAGCTATTGAGTAACAGAAGATCAGAGACCATTGACAGCCATTTTACCAGTAGGTATAGTAACTTGTCATCTTTCATGTTCAACAACACCAATCACATGTTACAACAGGAAACACAGCAGGTCAAAAGCAAGCTTACTGTAAGGCCAGGAAGGTCTTCCATATCACTAGAAATAGAAAGACAGCATCCCTGGGTGGGCTCAAATCACCAACTTTTAAATGAACAGTCTAACGCGCCAACAAATTGCACCACAGAGACTTGTGGTTATACTGACCCTCAGCAGGCCAAAGTCTCATGGAAGCTCACGCCAAGTCAGGAAGGGTCAGTTCACATCTCCACAATCTGAAAAATGTCATCCCTGGGTGGTGTCAAAGCACCAACCTTTAGATTGACAGTCAAACACGCTAACTGATTGCACGAGAGAGGCTTGTGTTGGCATTGACCCTCAGCACGGCAATTTAACAGGAATCTCATAACAGGTACAGGACGTCACATCGACATCATGGAGCACAACAAACTGAAAACTGTCGTCCCTGGGTGGGCTTGAACCACCAACCTTTAGATTAACAGTCTAACGCGCTAACCAATTGCGCCACAGAGACTTGTGGTGTATTTAATCCTGATGCTAGATCACTGGCCATTCGTGCTCTCATCCAACTGAACATGGAGTTTACGAAACAACAACACTTTGTTCCAATGGTTGTGTTAACGTGCATCGAAAGTGCAGCAACATTTTCAAGGAAGTAGCCCTGTAGTTTTCTAATGTTTGTTAGCTTTTTGAATGGCCTTAAAAGGGCAAAGATGTAGCGCAATGTTCGTCAGCGCAACATTATATTAAAAGGCATCTGGCAGGAGTAAATTCAGCCACAATCACAAATATATTATGATAAATATATATTTTAAACAACTGCATTTTCACAAATGTAATATATAATCGCCAAGCCCATTCAAAAATAATTAGGGGACTGACTCCGGAAGAATGATGAAGTGGCTAGTCACTTTCATGGCGTATAGGCATACATTTACACACAAACACACTGGACCAACATTGTCCTTCTTGCGAGATAAATATAAATAATATGTTTTTTCATACCAGATTGACATCATTTACATTGTCATACTAGCCAGATTAATAAGAATAAATTATATGTTCCTTGGAGAACACAGAATGATCAAGCTATTGAGTAACAGAAGATCAGAGACCATTGACAGCAATTTTACCAGTAGGTATAGTAACTTGTCATCTTTCATGTTCAACAACACACCAATCACATGTTACAAGTGGAAACACAGCAGGTCAAAAGCAAGCTTACTGTAAGGCCAGGAAGGTCTTCCATATCACTAGAAATAGAAAGACAGCATCCCTGGGTGGGCTCAAATCACCAACTTTTAAATGAACAGTCTAACGCGCCAACAAATTGCACCACAGAGACTTGTGGTTATACTGACCCTCAGCAGGCCAAAGTCTCATGGAAGCTCACGCCAAGTCAGGAAGGGGGACTTCACAATCTGAAAAAACGTCATCCCTGGGTGGTGTCAAAGCACCAACCTTTAGATTGACAGTCAAACACACTAACTGATTGCACGAGAGAGGCTTGTGTTGGCATTGACCCTCAGCACGGCAATTTAAACAGGAATCTCATAACAGGTACAGGACGTCACATCGACATCATGGAGCACAACAAACTGAAAACTGTCGTCCCTGGGTGGGCTCGAACCACCAACCTTTAGATTAACAGTCTAACACGCTAACCAATTGCGCCACAGAGACGTGTGGTGTATTTATTACTGACGCTAGATCGCTGGCCATTTGTGCTCTCATCCAACTGAACATGGAGTTTACGAAACAACAACACTTTGTTCCAATGGTTGTGTTAACGTGCATCGAAAGTGCAGCAACATTTTCAAGGAAGTAGCCCTGTAGTTTTCTAATGTTTGTTAGCTTTTTGAATGGCCTTAAAAGGGCAAAGATGTAGCGCAATGTTCGTCAGCGCAACATTATATTAAAAGGCATCTGGCAGGAGTAAATTCAGCCACAATCACAAATATATTATGATAAATATATATTTTAAACAACTGCATTTTCACAAATGTAATATATAATCGCCAAGCCCATTCAAAAATAATTAGGGGACTGACTCCGGAAGAATGATGAAGTGGCTAGTCACTTTCATGGCGTATAGGCATACATTTACACACAAACACACTGGACCAACAATGTCCTTCTTGCGAGATAAATATAAATAATATGTTTTTTCATACCAGATTGACATCATTTACGTTGTCATACTAGCCAGATGAATAAGAATAAATTATATGTTCCTTGGAGAACACAGAATGATCAAGCTATTGAGTAACAGAAGATCAGAGACCATTGACAGCCATTTTACCAGTAGTTATAGTAACTTGTCATCTTTCATGTTCAACATCACACCAATCACATGTTACAACAGGAAACACAGCAGGTCAAAATCAAGCTTACTGTAAGGCCAGGAAGGTCTTCCATATCACTACAAATAGAAAGACAGCATCCCTGGGTGGGCTCAAATCACCAACTTTTAAATGAACAGTCTAACGCGCCAACAAATTGCACCACAGAGACTTGTGGTTATACTGACCCTCAGCAGGCCAAAGTCTCATGGAAGCTCACGCCAAGTCAGGAAGGGGGACTTCACAATCTGAAAAAATGTCATCCCTGGGTGGTGTCAAAGCACCAACCTTTAGATTGACAGTCAAACACACTAACTGATTGCACGAGAGAGGCTTGTGTTGGCATTGACCCTCAGCACGGCAATTTAACAGGAATCTCATAACAGGTACAGGACGTCACATCGACATCATGGAGCACAACAAACTGAAAACTGTCGTCCCTGGGTGGGCTCGAACCACCAACCTTTAGATTAACAGTCTAACACGCTAACCAATTGCGCCACAGAGACGTGTGGTGTATTTATTACTGACGCTAGATCGCTGGCCATTTGTGCTCTCATCCAACTGAACATGGAGTTTACGAAACAACAACACTTTGTTCCAATGGTTGTGTTAACGTGCATCGAAAGTGCAGCAACATTTTCAAGGAAGTAGCCCTGTAGTTTTCTAATGTTTGTTAGCTTTTTGAATGGCCTTAAAAGGGCAAAGATGTAGCGCAATGTTCGTCAGCGCAACATTATATTAAAAGGCATCTGGCAGGAGTAAATTCAGCCACAATCACAAATATATTATGATAAATATATATTTTAAACAACTGCATTTTCACAAATGTAATATATAATCGCCAAGCCCATTCAAAAATAATTAGGGGACTGACTCCGGAAGAATGATGAAGTGGCTAGTCACTTTCATGGCGTATAGGCATACATTTACACACAAACACACTGGACCAACAATGTCCTTCTTGCGAGATAAATATAAATAATATGTTTTTTCATACCAGATTGACATCATTTACGTTGTCATACTAGCCAGATTAATAAGAATAAATTATATGTTCCTTGGAGAACACAGAATGATCAAGCTATTGAGTAACAGAAGATCAGAGACCATTGACAGCCATTTTACCAGTAGTTATAGTAACTTGTCATCTTTCATGTTCAACATCACACCAATCACATGTTACAACAGGAAACACAGCAGGTCAAAAGCAAGCTTACTGTAAGGCCAGGAAGGTCTTCCATATCACTACAAATAGAAAGACAGCATCCCTGGGTGGGCTCAAATCACCAACTTTTAAATGAACAGTCTAACGCGCCAACAAATTGCACCACAGAGACTTGTGGTTATACTGACCCTCAGCAGGCCAAAGTCTCATGGAAGCTCACGCCAAGTCAGGAAGGGGGACTTCACAATCTGAAAAATGTCATCCCTGGGTGGTGTCAAAGTACCAACCTTTAGATTGACAGTCAAACACACTAACTGATTGCACGAGAGAGGCTTGTGTTGACATTGACCCTCAGCACGGCAATTTAACAGGAATCTCATAACAGGTACAGGACGTCACATCGACATCATGGAGCACAACAAACTGAAAACTGTCGTCCCTGGGTGGGCTCGAACCACCAACCTTTAGATTAACAGCCTAACGCGCTAACCAATTGCGCCACAGAGACTTGTGGTGTATTTAATACTGACGCTAGATCGCTGGCCATTTGTGCTCTCATCCAACTGAACATGGAGTTTACGAAACAACAACACTTTGTTCCAATGGTTGTGTTAACGTGCATCGAAAGTGCAGCAACATTTTCAAGGAAGTAGCCCTGTAGTTTTCTAATGTTTGTTAGCTGTTTGAATGGCCTTAAAAGGGCAAAGATGTAGCGCAATGTTCGTCAGCGCAACATTATATTAAAAGGCATCTGGCAGGAGTAAATTCAGCCACAATCACAAATATATTATGATAAATATATATTTTAAACAACTGCATTTTCACAAATGTAATATATAATCGCCAAGCCCATTCAAAAATAATTAGGGGACTGACTCCGGAAGAATGATGAAGTGGCTAGTCACTTTCATGGCGTATAGGCATACATTTACACACAAACACACTGGACCAACATTGTCCTTCTCGCGAGATAAATATAAATAATATGTTTTTTCATACCAGATTGACATCATTTACGTTGTCATACTAGCCAGATTAATAAGAATAAATTATATGTTCCTTGGAGAACACAGAATGATCAAGCTATTGAGTAACAGAAGATCAGAGACCATTGACAGCAATTTTACCAGTAGGTATAGTAACTTGTCATCTTTCATGTTCAACAACACACCAATCACATGTTACAAGTGGAAACACAGCAGGTCAAAAGCAAGCTTACTGTAAGGCCAGGAAGGTCTTCCATATCACTAGAAATAGAAAGACAGCATCCCTGGGTGGGCTCAAATCACCAACTTTTAAATGAACAGTCTAACGCGCCAACAAATTGCACCACAGAGACGTGTGGTTATACTCACCCTCAGCAGGCCAAAGTCTCATGGAAGCTCACGCCAAGACAGGAAGGGGGACTTCACAATCTGAAAAATGTCATCCCTGGGTGGTGTCAAAGCACCAACCTTTAGATTGACAGTCAAACACACTAACTGATTGCACGAGAGAGGCTTGTGTTGGCATTGACCCTCAGCACGGCAATTTAACAGGAATCTCATAACAGGTACAGGACGTCACATCGACATCATGGAGCACAACAAACTGAAAACTGTCGTCCCTGGGTGGGCTCGAACCACCAACCTTTAGATTAACAGCCTAACGCGCTAACCAATTGCGCCACAGAGACTTGTGGTGTATTTAATACTGACGCTAGATCGCTGGCCATTTGTGCTCTCATCCAACTGAACATGGAGTTTACGAAACAACAACACTTTGTTCCAATGGTTGTGTTAACGTGCATCGAAAGTGCAGCAACATTTTCAAGGAAGTAGCCCTGTAGTTTTCTAATGTTTGTTAGCTGTTTGAATGGCCTTAAAAGGGCAAAGATGTAGCGCAATGTTCGTCAGCGCAACATTATATTAAAAGGCATCTGGCAGGAGTAAATTCAGCCACAATCACAAATATATTATGATAAATATATATTTTAAACAACTGCATTTTCACAAATGTAATATATAATCGCCAAGCCCATTCAAAAATAATTAGGGGACTGACTCCGGAAGAATGATGAAGTGGCTAGTCACTTTCATGGCGTATAGGCATACATTTACACACAAACCACACTGGACCAACATTGTCCTTCTCGCGAGATAAATATAAATAATACGTTTTTTCATACCAGATTGACATAATTTACATTGTCATACTAGCCAGATGAATAAGAATAAATTATATGTTCCTTGGAGAACACAGAATGATCAAGCTATTGAGTAACAGAAGATCAGAGACCATTGACAGCCATTTTACCAGTAGGTATAGTAACTTGTCATCTTTCATGTTCAACAACACCAATCACATGTTACAACAGGAAACACAGCAGGTCAAAAGCAAGCTTACTGTAAGGCCAGGAAGGTCTTCCATATCACTAGAAATAGAAAGACAGCATCCCTGGGTGGGCTCAAATCACCAACTTTTAAATGAACAGTCTAACGCGCCAACAAATTGCACCACAGAGACTTGTGGTTATACTGACCCTCAGCAGGCCAAAGTCTCATGGAAGCTCACGCCAAGTCAGGAAGGGTCAGTTCACATCTCCACAATCTGAAAAATGTCATCCCTGGGTGGTGTCAAAGCACCAACCTTTAGATTGACAGTCAAACACGCTAACTGATTGCACGAGAGAGGCTTGTGTTGGCATTGACCCTCAGCACGGCAATTTAACAGGAATCTCATAACAGGTACAGGACGTCACATCGACATCATGGAGCACAACAAACTGAAAACTGTCGTCCCTGGGTGGGCTTGAACCACCAACCTTTAGATTAACAGTCTAACGCGCTAACCAATTGCGCCACAGAGACTTGTGGTGTATTTAATCCTGATGCTAGATCACTGGCCATTCGTGCTCTCATCCAACTGAACATGGAGTTTACGAAACAACAACACTTTGTTCCAATGGTTGTGTTAACGTGCATCGAAAGTGCAGCAACATTTTCAAGGAAGTAGCCCTGTAGTTTTCTAATGTTTGTTAGCTTTTTGAATGGCCTTAAAAGGGCAAAGATGTAGCGCAATGTTCGTCAGCGCAACATTATATTAAAAGGCATCTGGCAGGAGTAAATTCAGCCACAATCACAAATATATTATGATAAATATATATTTAAACAACTGCATTTTCACAAATGTAATATATAATCGCCAAGCCCATTCAAAAATAATTAGGGGACTGACTCCGGAAGAATGATGAAGTGGCTAGTCACTTTCATGGCGTATAGGCATACATTTACACACAAACACACTGGACCAACATTGTCCTTCTTGCGAGATAAATATAAATAATATGTTTTTTCATACCAGATTGACATCATTTACATTGTCATACTAGCCAGATTAATAAGAATAAATTATATGTTCCTTGGAGAACACAGAATGATCAAGCTATTGAGTAACAGAAGATCAGAGACCATTGACAGCAATTTTACCAGTAGGTATAGTAACTTGTCATCTTTCATGTTCAACAACACACCAATCACATGTTACAAGTGGAAACACAGCAGGTCAAAAGCAAGCTTACTGTAAGGCCAGGAAGGTCTTCCATATCACTAGAAATAGAAAGACAGCATCCCTGGGTGGGCTCAAATCACCAACTTTTAAATGAACAGTCTAACGCGCCAACAAATTGCACCACAGAGACTTGTGGTTATACTGACCCTCAGCAGGCCAAAGTCTCATGGAAGCTCACGCCAAGTCAGGAAGGGGACTTCACAATCTGAAAAACGTCATCCCTGGGTGGTGTCAAAGCACCAACCTTTAGATTGACAGTCAAACACACTAACTGATTGCACGAGAGAGGCTTGTGTTGGCATTGACCCTCAGCACGGCAATTTAACAGGAATCTCATAACAGGTACAGGACGTCACATCGACATCATGGAGCACAACAAACTGAAAACTGTCGTCCCTGGGTGGGCTCGAACCACCAACCTTTAGATTAACAGTCTAACACGCTAACCAATTGCGCCACAGAGACGTGTGGTGTATTTATTACTGACGCTAGATCGCTGGCCATTTGTGCTCTCATCCAACTGAACATGGAGTTACGAAACAACAACACTTTGTTCCAATGGTTGTGTTAACGTGCATCGAAAGTGCAGCAACATTTTCAAGGAATAGCCCTGTAGTTTCTAATGTTTGTTAGCTTTTTGAATGGCCTTAAAAGGGCAAAGATGTAGCGCAATGTTCGTCAGCGCAACATTATATTAAAAGGCATCTGGCAGGAGTAAATTTCAGCCACAATCACAAATATATTATGATAAATATATATTTTAAACAACTGCATTTTCACAAATGTAATATATAATCGCCAAGCCCATTCAAAAATAATTAGGGGACTGACTCCGGAAGAATGATGAAGTGGCTAGTCACTTTCATGGCGTATAGGCATACATTTACACACAAACACACTGGACCAACAATGTCCTTCTTTGCGAGATAAATATAAATAATATGTTTTTTCATACCAGATTGACATCATTTACGTTGTCATACTAGCAGATGAATAAGAATAAATTATATGTTCCTTGGAGAACACAGAATGATCAAGCTATTGAGTAACAGAAGATCAGAGACCATGACAGCCATTTTACCAGTAGTTATAGTAAACTTGTCATCTTTCATGTTCAACATCACACCAATCACATGTTACAACAGGAAACACAGCAGGTCAAAATCAAGCTTACTGTAAGGCCAGGAAGGTCTTCCATATCACTACAAATAGAAAGACAGCATCCCTGGGTGGGCTCAAATCACCAACTTTTAAATGAACAGTCTAACGCGCCAACAAATTGCACCACAGAGGACTTGTGGTTATACTGACCCTCAGCAGGCCAAAGTCTCATGGAAAGCTCACGCCAAGTCAGGAAGGGGGACTTCACAATCTGGAAAAATGTCATCCCTGGGTGGTGTCAAGCACCAACCTTTAGATTGACAGTCAACACACTAACTGATTGCACGAGAGGAGGCTTGTGTTGGCATTGACCCTCAGCACGGCAATTTAACAGGAATCTCATAACAGGTACAGGACGTCACATCGACATCATGGAGCACAACAAACTGAAAACTGTCGTCCCTGGGTGGGCTCGAACCACCAACCTTTAGATTAACAGTCTAACACGCTAACCAATTGCGCCACAGAGACGTGTGGTGTATTTATTACTGACGCTAGATCGCTGGCCATTTGTGCTCTCATCCAACTGAACATGGAGTTTACGAAACAACAACACTTTGTTCCAATGGTTGTGTTAACGTGCATCGAAAGTGCAGCAACATTTTCAAGGAAGTAGCCCTGTATGTTTTCTAATGTTTGTTAGCTTTTTGAATGGCCTTAAAAGGGCAAGATGTAGCGCAATGTTCGTCAGCGCAAACATTATATTAAAAGCATCTGGCAGGAGTAAATTCAGCCACAATCACAAATATATTATGATAAATATATATTTTAAACAACTGCATTTTCACAAATGTAATATATAATCGCCAAGCCCATTCAAAATAATTAGGGGACTGACTCCGGAAGAATGATGAAGGGGCTAGTCACTTTCATGGCGTATAGGCATACATTTACACACAAACACACTGGACCAACAATGTCCTTCTTGCGAGATAAATATAAATAATATGTTTTTCATACCAGATTGACATCATTTACGTTGTCATACTAGCCAGATTAATAAGAATAAATTATATGTTCCTTGGAGAACACAGAATGATCAAGCTATTGAGTAACAGAAGATCAGAGACCATTGACAGCCATTTTACCAGTAGTTATAGTAACTTGTCATCTTTCATGTTCAACATCACACCAATCACATGTTACAACAGGAAACACAGCAGGTCAAAAGCAAGCTTACTGTAAGGCCAGGAAGGTCTTCCATATCACTACAAATAGAAGACAGCATCCTGGGTGGGCTCAAATCACCAACTTTTAAATGAACAGTCTAACGCGCCAACAAATTGCACCACAGAGACTTGTGGGTATACTGACCTCAGCAGGCCAAAGTCTCATGGAAGCTCACGCCAAGTCAGGAAGGGGACTTCACAATCTGAAAAATGTCATCCCTGGGTGGTGTCAAAGTACCAACCTTTAGATTGACAGTCAAACACACTAACTGATTGCACGAGAGAGGCTTGTGTTGACATTGACCCTCAGCACGGCAATTTAACAGGAATCTCATAACAGGTACAGGACGTCACATCGACATCATGGAGCACAACAACATGAAAACTGTCGTCCCTGGGTGGGCTTCGAACCACCAACCTTTAGATTAACAGCCTAACGCGCTAACCAATTGCGCCACAGAGACTTTTGGTGTATTTAATACTGACGCTAGATCGCTGGCCATTTGTGCTCTCATCCAACTGAACATGGAGTTTACGAAACAACAACACTTTGTTCCAATGGTTGTGTTAACGTGCATCGAAAGTGCAGCAACATTTTCAAGGAAGTAGCCCTGTAGTTTTCTAATGTTTGTTAGCTGTTGAATGGCCTTAAAGGGCAAAAGATGTAGCGCAATGTTCGTCAGCGCAACATTATATTAAAAGGCATCTGGCAGGAGTAAATTCAGCCACAATCACAAATAT